>NC_081409.1:611813754-612113754 GCF_030272615.1 Cryptomeria japonica | reverse complement strand
TACTTTATTGCTAAGCAAAATTTAATATCAAATTTCAATCATATCTACTCCTATCACCTATGATCATTCCCTAACATACAATTAACTAGTCAATTTATCTATATTAAGCATGAAACTAGTTATCATAGCCTTACTTGTTACAACTTTATTTCCTTTTTCATATAATATCACACAAATTCAAATACATGCATTATTCTTTTCAAACTCATCTCCTATCAGTCCTCAATTATAATCATCTATAAACTTATTATTTTCAGCAATTCAAGGAAAATTGTCATTTAGGAACACATTACAACCTCATTCAATTTATTATCAATCCATCCCACTAGAATTCATTGAGCAAGAACTTTCATAAATTTTAAATAGGGTAAGGAGATGGCATCTTTTCTTAATCTATCGATTGAATCAATAGAACATGTCATCAAAACCATTAAAATCTTCCATGAAGCTAAAGACTTTTATCTTTTCAAACCAAATAGGGATACAATGGTATGATTTCAAATTTCCTATATTATACATGCAATGCACCAATTCTACCATTCTCGACACATATACAATAACATGATCCATTAACCTATTAATTCATTAAATTTCCTAAATTACTCATGCAAAAGATATTCTACCCAACTTATTATTCTTAAAACGAAAATCATGGATGCAACACATGAATTTTAATCTTTAATTCAAATTTATTCCATCCAAGCTTCTCTTTTTAATGCATGAAAATTCATAGTAATCAATTAGTATTCAATGCTTCTTTTAATATCAAATAGAATCCTAAGCTCTATGAATCTTGTACTCAATTAGAGAGAAGAGGGAGAAAGAGTATTTCTAGACAATCATTATATGCACACAAAAATTATACATAGATGATTTTGATTTTTCTATACATGCCATATTTATTATTCAATGAATCTACTTACAAAATTCTCTAATATATGTAAATACAACCTTTCATGAGGTCTCCTAACATTACAAGTGAAAATAGAAGTCTCAAATCCCTAAAAGATATGATCTATTCATAGTATCTTTTCTTACATGCAAGATTACACACATATATAAACACCCAATAGTTCTTTTTGGTACCCATAAATCACTAGTTAACTTCCTTACATTTTACACAGGAGAATAAAAGAAAGAGAAGGGTATATTAAGGTACTATTTACTTATATATAGATGCATCTCACACAAGTTCTTCAATTACACATCATGATCTACACTAAATTATTTTTATTTGCATAATACAAAGGCTTCATCTTACTATTCATAAGAAAATCAATGTATTATTCCAACATAACAAGCTAGTCCTATAAACATAACATTATCTAAGAGAATACACACAATTTTCTCTCACTCTATAGAATAATCATTTATATAGTGAAAACACCCTTTAACATTTAGGTAAGAACTAGAAATTACAGAGCAAGGCGAGACTGCATAGAATCATATAAACATTGCTTGCATCCAGGAGGCATGCATGAGAAATTAATACACATATTGCATACAATTATGATTTTTATAAATGCTTAGGGAGAGAATACGAATATTAGACAACTAAGATATTGAAGGTTCCAATGGCCTTTTCCAACAAAAATCTCGAATAACAACTCAAGTCAAAGAGAACATTATGACACACTGCACAAGACTAAGAGAAATAACCTTAACCAGAGATCCCAGTGTTTGCAACCTATCTCTGATACCAGATGTAATACCCACCAAAATACCCTACGGAAATTAATCAACTACCTAACAAATCGAGATATTTTTTTAACATCTATTATTACAACACGTATCTCACATTAAACATGTACATCTAATTAATCATCAACTAAACATGCACATAATCAACTTACAATCATGATCATAATAGCATAAGTACACAAGTGGAAATAAACAACATCACATAGTATATCATTCTCTAGGGTATCTTAACGCCATTACTTAACATACCACTAAGAACATTAATATAGATTACCTCATAATAGCTTTACCACATTCTAACCCTTCAAGCATTCATTCTTGACATTACTTCTACAAGAAAATATAAATATTTCATGTAGACTATACTACCATGAACACATGTTGACATAATCTCAATTACCAATTTATTCCTTAGATTAATTTTAGGTTCACCAAATCCAAATGTTCCTAATCCTCATACTTTGAATACATAATGCATAACTAAATACGAATTCTAAATCATAATCATTATCCATTCCATATTGTAGGGTGTCACTCAAGACTAGAACATAATCCTTATTTCAATGACATAAAATATACATGATTACTAAACCAATCAACATCTCTCATTTCATCATTTAAAAATACATAATGGATTCTCATAAATAGAAGCAACCAAACCATCATAAAGCTCATTACATAATTTACATTCAATAAGACAAAATCAATAGGATAATATATTCCTTAACAAGAACCATATCCACTAACCATAAATACCACTTCATAAATTATATATCATAACTTACAAAATTACAATATCCTCTTACATCAAGATACATTGTTAGAATATTTAATCTTTACTTGGATTAGGTTTATTTGTATTTAATTTGGGATATTCCTTTAGAATCCTTACATGTAATTTGTCCTCTAGTACATGTGTGAGGACAAGTCATTTCTTTTATTTTACTTTATTAAGGAATATTAACTCTTTATCCTCCCTAAGAGGATGTTGATACATTGCAAACACATATTATGAATGGTGGCATTCATAGATTTGGGAGTTACTTTGTATCTCCTCTTCTCATCATTATTTAAGAGATGCTTCTCCTCTCATTCTTCACTTTATGATATAATTGTAATGAGCTTCTCTCTCTCTCTCTCTCTCTCACACACACACACACACACACACACACACACACACACACACACACACACACACACACACACACACACACAATAAATAAGGGGTTTTTCTTTGCTTTTCCCCTTTCAAAAGCTCTTGTGTCTCTTTTTCAAGTTTTGGGTGATTGCTCTCAAGTTGCTCTCTACTTTGCTAACATTACTTCAATCAATATACTTGGATTTTTTTTCATTTTCTTTCACTTGTATTTCCTTTCATGGTATCAGAGCAGGTTACTAATCTTTTTTTAAGTGGAAGTTGATGAAGGTTGCCATTTTTTTTGGAGCTCACCTTTCTTGGAGGCACTCTTTGAGAGAAGAGAAGAAGTTTGTTCTCTAACTTGTTTTGTGCAAGTTTTGTTTTCAGATTTTTAATTTATTTTTTTCAAACTTCTTAACAAGTTTGCATGTAGGATAAATCCATTTAGATTCTAGTTTAAATTTTATTTTTTTTAAGTTTTGGAAGGCTTTCCGCCAAAAATGATTTATCACTGAGTTACATCTGTAAATTTCTTGCAAGTTCTAATATTTCTCAATTTGGAGTTTTTTTTTGTTTCTAGAAGTTTAATATTTGTATCATATTCTTTATTCGATCTTTTCATACTAACATATTTTGTATAGCACATCGTTTATTGTTTTCTATTTACTATAGAAATCTCAAGAACCCCATTCGTTTGAGATTCCTTTTCTTACCTCCGCATGTTGTTGAGACATTATCTCTTAGCTCTTCCTTCCGCCCAACAAGTATCATTCTTCGCTAAGTGTTCATTCAAAAGAGATAAATAACATTTTCAAGAGGCATAACATCTCTGTCTTTCTACTTCTCTGCACGCTTCAACCTACATTCTCATGCATTACCTACCCTTTAATTTCTTGCCTATAACGTCTTTCTACCATAATGTTTCTGCTTATTTTTCCCTTGTATGCCTATGCTCACTATCATTCTAGTTTAAAAAATCATTTTCTCCTACATGATCTTCTTTCCCTGCCTTTGTGAACTACTCTGTGGATACTCTACGTAATCCATTAGTTGATTATCACTTTCTAACTTTTATGTTCCTTTGATTTTCATTTATTCATTGCTTGGAACACCTAAATTTACATTTGTGAGGCCCTACCTCGACTCATCCTAGCATTTCAGTGATTTTCATGTTTAGACTATTATGGATGCTTTATTTTTATGCATTATGGATTTAGAACTTATATGATTCCATGATTTGGATAACATTGATGTATATTGATGCTTCATTTGTATGCATTATGGATATAGAACTTTATATGATTCTAGAATAGGATAACTTTGAGATGATGTATGTCATTATTGGACTTGCGGGACTTTATTATGATGATAGTAATAGGATGCATATCTTATGAATGAATCAAACTTTGAGGATTATGATAATTGCTTATGTGGATTAATTGGGATAGATGAGATATTGATTTGTTAATGTCAATTGTATGTTGAGTGTTTGATGTGTATTCTTATTCATGTGTTTAATATTATATGAGGTTATTTGGAATTACTAATGTGTAATTGAGATGCGTAGGAAAATTATCCATGTGACCATGGAAATATTATGGAGAACCAAATCTAGACCTATGTACGTTCGTAAAACCAGGGGTTGTCTATTTGGAGAGACAACACCCCATATGTATCATATTTTATTCGTAATAGTAAATGATGCATGTGTGTTAAATTTTATTTATTGATTTATTTAAATCCAACAAGAGACAATTTCCATGTGTAATTATGTAATGTATTTTATTGTGTCACTTGACATGTGTTGAATAGTGCTTTGATTTTGACTTGTCTCTTGGAGGGAGATTGTTTCAACCAAAGCCTTTTTTTAAATATTTGGATGTGGTCCCAAATTTTCCTTGGGTAGAGAGTCTTTGGAGTGGTCAACTCAGGTTTGACCCGAAGGTAAACTTCAGGTGGGTTTCTAAGGGGTCAAATGGACTCCTAGGGGTAGTTTAGGGGTTTTTCCTAAGGTCCATAGGGTATACCTATGGGTTGGGGGTATTTTTAGGCACGTGACTACCCCCATGTGACTGTTTAGTCACCTCAAAAAGTGGTTTTCCCAAGGTGAGCAAAAATTCAACTTAAAAGGTGCCTCCTAGGATAGACAACCTTCCTTTCTTGTGTTAGTCTCTCTTCCCCACCTTCTCTTACCTTTTCCCTTTCCAGTTTTAGCAACATGTAAGAGGTTGGGAAGACCAACCAATGGGAACTCTCACTCTATCCAAGGGGTTGGGAAGAGTGAGAGAATCCTTCTTAGGCAAGAATTAGGGACTTAGTGAGTAATCACCCGCTCTCCATTTTGGAGATCTTGCATTTTTGAAAGAAATAGTTTTTTGATAGAAATTTGGCTAAGTGTAGAAGAAAGTATTGTGGAATTGGGCTGCTCATCCTCAACTAGTTCTAGCAAACCTTTGGGCAGATTGAAGGTTGGTTCATCTTCTCCCTTTTATGTTGCATGTTATGTTTGAAAGGTTGTTTGTATGTAAAAGTTGTTTTTTCTTGTATTTTCCTTTGTGAAATTATATGTGATCTACCTTTTATTTCTTCTATACATTTTCTTGAGATTTGGGAGTAACCAAGGCCTTCTACTCTTGGGAGAGTAGGATGGTCTTGGGGGTGGAAGGAGTTTGATAGCCTTAGAGTGAGAGGCTCTCATTATGAGAGTGATCTCAAGGGTTTGTTTATGTGACCCTTGCTGCATAGCCTTGTTTATGCATTTGGGGGTCATAAGGAGAGAAAGTATGGCATGAATGCCTTGGGGAGCATAAGGATGTGGGGTTAATGAAACTTATGTTATAGTTTTGTTTGCCATGAGGTGGCTTGTGATCTACCATTCTTGCAGTCTCCTCAAGGTATTTGCTCTACTTCCACCCTTGTAAAAACATCATATTTTGTGATGAAGTTTAGCCTTGGTTGGGAAAGTATTTGTTGAGTGTTTTCCCTTGCTTGTTCTGTTTGCTTGAGTGTAACCTGTCTAGGGCTTGGTTCTCCATGCTTGGGGGTGGCTTCTAGTAAGCCTAAGCTAGGAGGTGAGCTCTCCATGGTCATAGCCTTATGATTTGTATGCAAGTTGCTTGGAAAATAAAATAAAAGAAAGCTAGGAGTTGTTGGTTTTTACTTGAGTTTGCAGAAAAAGACTAGGGAAAGGGGATACTATTTTTAGTTGCAGCAATGTATATAAAAAGTTACATGTTGTATTTCTTTGAGAAAGATATGTATTCATTTTAAAGTTCCCATTTAAGATGGATGAGGGACTAGTTGGGTATCTCACCCATATGTAATGTTGACTATATTGTATTCTAGTATGCTTAAAAGAAAAGTATTATTTTGTTAAGTCAATATTGCAAAAATGAAATGTTTTTTGTTGGATTAAGTTCTTATAGCTATTGAAATAATATTTGTTGTACTTATGTTTATTTGAAAATAAAATCCATTTTATCTCACATGCATAATGAAAATAGTGTAGATATATAAAATAGAATAGCATGTAAGTTATTAAGCTAGAAATGATCTCTTAGTCCTATTTACTTAATTACAACTGCAAATATAGTAAATTAGATTTTAGAATGGATATTAATGTTGTATTCAACTTAGTAAAATAGTTTTGCTTGAAATTTTAAGCTGTATTAATGTTGCTGGAAATTATCTAAATCTGCCATTTTATTCCTTACAAATATTGGAGAAAATAAATCTAGATAAAATAAACTAGCTCTAAAGTTAACTATATGCTTCTTAAAATAGAGAGAAATACATCTATTTAAAATCTGTTGGATTAAGTATTCTGTCCTTAAATGTTTTTTTTTTTTTAAATATGGATTTAGCCATGAAAGGGAAATCTAGTCATCCAAACAAATTTAAAAAGAATAGAGCTAAGTTTAAATGCCATGTGCTTTAAATTCAAATGGGTATGCATGCATATTAAAAAGAGATATACAAAATAAAGGAGATATCTAGCCATTTAAGTTGCTGATTGATTTTTCCATTTATATCAGTCATATTTTAATGTATCTACTGCATCATAAAAAAAAATAGATTGCTTAAGTGTGTGTGTGTGTGTGAGAGAGACGACATTTTTTATTCAAAAATATTCTCAGCCTGTGAAACTTTAATTTTTTGAAAACATTATAACCATAGAAATATATATATATATATATATATATATATATATATATATATATATATACATAATTTGTATTTTAAATATGTTTAAAAAAAAAATATCGAGGGTTTCAGGGAAGGCCGAACCACTGTGTAAGAACATAGTGGTCGGTGTGGCTCAGGCTGCCACTGTGGCTACCCACAGTGGATGGCATGGGGGCCGCCATTGTGGGCAACCACAGTGGTCGGCACGGGGCCTCCCACTATGGGTAACCACAGTGGAAAGGCACCCGACCAAAACTATGTTTACCCATAGTGGGCAACGCCCAACCACCACTGTGGGGAAACACAGTGGCATCCAGGGATGCCCCCCGCCCGACACCCATTTAACCCTCCTCCGCTCTTCTCTCCATGGCCGCCACCGATAACCATGGCCACCGCCTCCCTTGCCCTACAAAAACACACACACACATACACACACCCCACACACACATAAAAAAAAAGAATATCATAGTTAAGCCCTAGCCCAAAAATAGGGTTAGGGCAAGACAATGAGATGGAAGAGAAAAATAGGTTTGTGGGTGGGGGGGTAATTTTATAATATTTTAGTTAAGGCACATGGGGTATTTTTATAATAATGTTTGTTTAGGAAATAAATACCACATATATAAATATATATGTGTTTAATGAATATATATATATATATAGCATAGGAAATAGGAATCATCAAAAAAGTAGATCAAAACACTAGACATGATAACTCAATCATGAGAGCACTCATTGCAAATGAACCTAATCCTAAGCACACTCAATAGAGATATGAAAACAAAGCATTCAAAATGAAAGATTATGCAAACCAAATGCAGAATTGAATGCTCCTTCCATGTGGCTCCATTGTTCTTCTTTCCTCTTCAATGGATTTGTGGATCTCACCTACAAGTGCACATACAATTGAAAGCAAGATTGATGAAAAGCTCAAGAGTACTAGAAGCGTAAGTTCGATAGTTTGATTAAGGATTCGGGATTAGCTTTGATTGAAAATCATCCAATTTATAGAGAAATTGGAGAAATGAACAAATTAGCATGATAGTGATTCGAATAGAAATTCAAATCAAGAATAGAAAAAGTTATGACATGTTGCTATGCAAAGATTTATGACAATTTTATGACAAATTCTATGACAAATTGCTATGTCAAGACAAATTCTATGACAAATTGCTATGTCAAGAGTATGACGCATGAAGCACAAAAATAGGGAGCACTAAAGACAATTTAATTAGGTGGAATTGCAATTAGGAAATTAGAAAATAGGTGGAAATTAGGAATTAGGAAATAATGAAATTAGAAATTAGGTAAATTAATTAATAATTTTTCATTTATTAATTAATTCACAAAGAGGAATAATTAGCCAATTAAATAAAGATTTAATTGTAATGAGAAGACTTAGGATTAATAAATAATTTAGTAATCCTAGAAGAAGATTTAATTGTAATGAGAAGACTTAGGATTAATAAATAATTTAGTAATCCTAGAAGAAGAAATGGCAAATTAGGTTAAATGAATAAATCATAAAACCCTAGAAGACGAATTAGAAGTGCAAAAATGACAATTAGGTCTTGATTGAAGATAACTAATGTCATGATTTTGAATTGATAAATGACCAATGCGATTGAGAAATGTGCCAATTGACGAGGAACAATGACAAACTGATCCAAATTGACATAATTGAGACAGACAACGATCGATGACAAATCGGTCGCAAAATGACAAGATTGAAAATGACCACGATCGATGACAAATCGATCGTCAAATGACAAAATTAAACATGACAACGATTGAACAATGACAAATCGATCGCATGATGACAAGATTGAAGGATTGATGATAAATCGACAAGATTGATAAGAGGACAACGATCAATGACAAATCGATCGCAAGATTGACAGGATTGATAAGAGGACAAAACCCTAATTAGGATTGACGATGTCCAAAATGATGAGATTGATGATAAAATTGATAAGAGGACAAAACCCTAAACTAGGATTGACAATGTCCAAAATGATGACAAATAAGCATGCTCATTGATGCAACAAGATAAAATCGATCAAAATCATGACTGGATAATGTTGTCGACATGACCAAATTTGAGGACGAGATGATTGAAGAATGTAGAAGAATGACTCGATGTTCACAAATGATAAAGACCAAATGCGTGACATAGGAGAAATGTTAATGCGATGCAAAAACCTAAAATGAGGCAATGCGCAAATGTTAAAGTATGACCTCGCAAGCGTTGACCATTTTTGGGTGTCTACATTTTGCCCCTCTTTGAGACAATGAGATTTTAAGCATTGTTTCAAAGAACAATAATGAAAATGCCCCAGACAATGATAATGACATATGCATGCCCCCTCGAGGAATTGGCCGGAAACATGCAGAAAAGAGGCCAATTGATCGATAAAAAATGATAGGATCGAACAGACTGATAATCGGAGATCGGATGCAAGAAGGACAAGCAATTTAAGGTGTACAAGACAGCGACCAACATAAGATGGAGAGGATGCACGTCCATCTATGCAATGACAAAGAGCTATAAATGAGACCAAGAGAGTGAAAATTGCTCATTTGCACTAGCTAAAGAGGAGGATTTGTTGCTCTGGACAAAGACACTTGCAGATAGATGGCGAACATTCCAGTGGCAGATCACCTTGGAGAACGTGTACGCACATTCAGATGACCGGACGATGTAGGAGCAGCGATATGTATCTCGAAAACCCATGTTTTGAATTTCATGAATTTTGATGGCTTACGGGACATTGCGGGGCCCACAGGGGATACAAAAATGGACTCCTACGCTTGTGTCATCTAGTTCTGCGCTTTTGTAGGGAGTTCTGTGCTTGTGTAGGAAGACACAAGCGCAGGTCATCTGACACAAGCGCAGGTTACAAGACACAGGCGCAAGTGTGCATAAATGACCCAATTTTAACTCAAAATTGCATGCAAATGACTTGAAAAGGGGGGACAAGGGTGGGATAGGCCAATGTAGATGAAAAACACCCTGATTGGACATGAAAATGAGGAAATACAACCCGTAGGAGCAAACCCTAAAACTAACAAAATGATGCCCTGATTGTGATGCAGAGTCGACAGTATCCGTTGATCACGCGAGAGAATCGACCAGACTGTTTCATGCTATGGCATAGACTCAGGAGCATAGAGAGAGACACACTAGCAGGACTGGGGATATATTACATCACATACATGCCCGAGATTAGGGAAAACATAGGATTGCTTACCGCATTGGCAGAGCGATGGCATTCGGAGACTTCCTCATTCCATTTGGCGACTGGCGAGGCGACAGTGACTCTAGAGGATGTATGGCGCATCCTCCGCATTCTGATACATGGGGAGATGATAGAGTACGACCCAGTGATAGGGAGAGATGCATTATGCAGACTGTTTGAGTGTGACGCAGATGATCTGGACATTGTCGAGAGCAAGATTCGCTGGGAGACTATGGCTGCCGAGTATGACCGACGATATGTGGTGATAGCAGTTGTGATAGCATGTCTTCTAGCAGGAGATAGACGAGGACATGGATTCCCTATTGGATGGGGAAGAGTGCTAGAGCGGATGGTGACAGAGGGGACAGTGTATGCATGGGGACCATGTGTGCTGGCGATGCTCTATTTTCAGCTGCATCAGATAGCGTATCAGGGAGTGCAGACATTGACCTGTGGAGTTACATTGCTTCAGGTATGGGCATTTGAGCATATTGCCATATGTCGACCGATTACAGATAGACAGATTGTACCACACCGACCATATGTGTATAGCTATGGTGGAGCACTAAGACAAGGTCCATTTGGATATATATTGTACTGGCGACATGAGCTGGACAGACTGAGAGAGTTCATATGGAGGCCATATCGAGATTGCCCCGGATGGTCAGATGATCATGATGAGCTACCATACTACAGACAGGAGAGGTACCTGATTGGGCAACCAGTGAATCGCCAGAGAGTGATTGAGTTGTAACTGCCAGAGAGGGTCAGACGACAGTTTGGAGAGCGACAGGATGTACCTAGGAGGACTACACACTTCGCCCGATCTCACCGAGAGACGAGTCAGTGGGGGAGTATGATTCAGCCACATATAGCATATGCCAACTTTGCACAGCTACAACAGAGACAGTGGGAGTGGTGGTCAGATGTGGTGGATGCTGGGACTACAGAGGAGTATGAGACATGGTTCGCACAGCGACGGCCAGTGCCTTTGACTGATCCTGATATTCCAGTACCGAGGAGACAGGAGGACTTCCCACTCACAGGAGAGGAGGGAGATGATGAGGATGAGGAGGATGAGGATGATGGAGACGGGGGAGAGGATGGTGATGAGGATGATGAGGATACCGAGGATGGGGGAGATGATGGTGATGAGGATGATGAGGATGACGAGGATGGGGGAGATGATGAAGATGGTGGAGGGGAGGATGAGGAGGAGCCAGACTCAGTGGATCAGGAGACATTGCAGGACATTCCTCTAGAGCCGGAGATAGCTAGGACAGAGGAGGTGGAGATGTGCAGGGCTACCATAGCAAGTCAGCAGGACTATATTGTGACATTGGAGAGGGAGCATGAGCAGTTCAGAGCGGAGATAGCCAGACTCATAGTAGCTCGAGATACAGCCATAGCTCAGGCACAGCGAGAGGGACAGAGAGTCACTGAGTTCATTGGGTCGATTAGGGATGCCAGTGCATGGGAGATGGCACAGATGCTGGTAGAGACCGGAGAAGAGAGACTGTATTGGAGGACACTATATTAGAGTGCAGTACCACCAGAGTGGAGAGCACCTTCATATCGGGCACGATCGAGGACAGAGAGCAAGTCACGCTCTCGGAGGTCATTGAGCAGCATGGGGGTGAGTGGACCTATGAGACCACCACAGCCAGGACCAGGAGGGACATCATCCGTGAGACATGGCAGGGATGAGGAGGATAGAGGGAGCACCTAGTGACAGAGGCACGTACTCCTTATGACACACAGTGGACATTATGTAGTTTGACATTTTGTAGTTAGCCTGCAGGCCATAGTTAGGACAGACAGTCCAATTTTGTACGCCGATATTATTATGATATGTGATATGAAATGCATCGATATGATGGGATGTAATGTGTTATGATTCGTAGTTATTTTTCTATGTATGGATGACTTATGTACTTGTTTATGAACATGTATGGATGTCTTTTTATGTATTTTTTGATGTATTTTTGAAATGAAGTGGATAAAATGCTTGATGTAATATGTGATGGAACGCAAATGTACTAACCAAATGGATGCAGGATGCAGTATATGTGTTTGGATATCGAAGCACTAGACCGAACTGACTATCCGGACTAACGGAAGAAATGTTAGGAAGAAGAAATGAGACAGGGGAGAGTTAGAGACGAAGAAAAACTTGCTTTCAGTAATGCACTTTGTAGGTGAGAACCTTTATTTTTATGTAGCAAAATGGATGCGTAGCATCATGGCATTGAAGGCCAGAGCTGAAATGCAACCCTTTTTGCAAAAGACAGACACATCACAGACAAACAACAATCACAATCGAAAAAGAAAAAGACCATGAGCCATCCCGGTCACTCTAAATCACTCAGTGACATCATTGAGCAACATAGGAACATGATCGAAGCCAAAGATAAATCAATAAAAAGATAAGACTCACAAATTCAAGCAAATCAGACAAACATCTTGATCTTCATTGTCAAAAGTTGAAAGTGCTGATAGGATGATCATGCTATCTGGTTTTAGGAAATGTGATACCCCGTCTAAGACAGGACACAGTCTGGTTTCGAGTATACCACACCCTGTATAAGACCCATGATAGTAGGAACAAGGACAAATGATTTGGATACTGATATTCGATTGAGATGACAATTTTGATCAGGTTGAATGTTTGGTTTTAATTGAAAAAGTTCATTTGTTCATGCATGATTTTATTAAAGCGCAGTGTTGGATTGATTGTCGTTGGATGTATGCTCAGCGATTTGTCTTATGCACAAAAGGAATAATGTTATTGCAAAATGTTTGTTTTTTGGATTTGGAGTTTTACAATTTTTTTTGTTGTTCATTTTTTTCAGGACTTTATATGACTTTTTATGGATGTGTTTCAGGACATTTTTCAATTTTTAAGACTTTTTTCAGGACATTATTCAATTTTTTTGTTTGAATTTTTTCAGGACATTTTTAAATGTTTTTGGAAGATTTTTTCAGGACATTTTTCAATTTTTATGATTTTGTTCAAGACATTTTTCAATTTTTTTTTTTTTTGAATTTTTTTCAGGACATTATTTGATTTTTATGATTTTGCCCCCAGTGTCTAGCAAGGCAAGGAATATGACAGGTGAATAAATAGGCTTGCTGAAATGATGGTGGATAGAGGGAAGACAAAGGCCTTTTATTATGGAGACAATACGGATGCAATTTTCAAGGGCTATTGCGTGATGGGACAAGAGACTGGATATGACAATGTAAAGCAGGAACATGGCATGAGGGACATGTCAAGAGGTTTTGGAAACCATGATTAAATTTTGCGTCCTTATGTCAAATGAAGATCAAGGAATGAAAAAGAGTGTATGGATAGTGATAAGATATGGATAGGATAAGCAAGACCAAGAATGGATAAGGGACATGGACTGAAGGTCGGGATAGGCTAAGGGATAGTGGCAGAAAGTTGCGATAAGACAGGGAATATGGATGAAAGGTTATAATAAGCAAATGGATAAATGACCAAAAGCTATGATAGACTAAAAGCTGCAAACAAGATGCATGATGCTCATGAAGATCCTTAGCCTTGTCAAGATCAAAGGTGGAAAGGGAAAATGGACATAAGGGATGATAGGACAATGGAGGAATATGACATGAAGGACGAAACCTGCCCCCCAAGTGTGGTGTGCAAGAAGTTCATAGATTACGCATGACGCCTGTTTCCCAGGTTTTCATCATGGTACTTGCCCAAGGCGCCTGTTTGTCAGGTTTTCACCAGTGGACGGATTATTTTTCTTTACTTTTTTTTTTCTTTTGTCTTTTTTTTTTTTGATTTTTTCAGAAGAAGATGGACACATGATAGGGGATGGAAGAAGGACTCAATCATCTTTTTGTTTGGATAGTAGCCTTGAAAAAAAAATGGACCATGACCTTTTAAAAGTATGCTCAAAGACGTTGGTAGGATAAGGACATGGAAAATGAGATGGAACTAAGGCAAGGATTTATGCAAAGGATGGGATCAAAGGGATGGAAGGATGGAAAATATGCATTGGATAATGGATAGGGTATTGGAAGAATTGGGCTTCAGTGGATGGAAATGTTGGCAAGATCAACATTGGCACACACCTTGAGGGGTGATGGACTGATGGAGGAAAAGTGGGTTTTGGATACAAAGATTTTGACGGAGGAAAGGCTATGGATTTTGGGACATAAGGGCCCAAAATGGATGAAGAAGGTGATGGAGGAATAGACCTGGAATGTTTGGATGGAGGAGTAGCAACTTTGGATGCCAAGTTGGATGTTTCTTTAGGCTTTTGCGCTTCAAGGAGCTGCTTAGGGATCCACATGGTTTTTGATTTTTCATGCTTTTGTGGTTCCTTGGAGTGCATTGCTTGCACAAGGGATTTAGGAACCCATATATATATGTTGACTTTTTTTTTTGATTTTTCTCAGTGGGCCTTTGTGGCCTTTTGGATATTTCTATTTCTTTATAGATCATATTTTTCTTTGTTTTGACATGTCGATTATATTGGACATGTTGATCTTTGAATACATGTGGATTTTTAGACTTATGACTTTTATGCTTGGCATCCAAATTGCTTGGAAGAGGGAATGAATGTCGGTGTGGATGGGAATGATATGGAGGCATGTGGGATGGATGGAAGGTTTTCCAAGATGTGTGCCTTTGTTGATGTTGCATAGGAGATGGAGGGATATAAGGACCTAGAATGGATGGAAGCGATGATGGGGAAGGTGGACATTTGGATTTTGACTTTGAAGGGATACCAACGCCCTGAGTGTGAGCTCTGTAGCCATGACCATTAGTATGTTCTTTGATATGAAGGGGTTCTTTCTCATGAAGGTCTACTCCTTTGCCTTTATGAATATCTTGACTTGTAGGATACTCTTTTCTTTGGGAAGAAGACGCGAGTCCATTATGAGGTGGATATGGTATGAGAGAAATAATGAGATCTTGAAGTGGACTGGATTGCACCAAAGTGGAAGAACCCATTATGCATGTCGAGGGTTCATGAACATCTTGCACTGACATGTTAGAATCATGAGGGGGATTAGGATCATGAGGGGGATTAGGATCATGTAGTGGACATGGTTCAATGACAGGCTCTTCAAGAGATGGAATGGGAGGAATAATGGGATCATCAAAAGAAATGCAATCTTGGAGTGGATATGCTAGATTAGGATGAGGAGATGGAGGAACAAGTGGATCTTGTGGAGGATCTAAAGGAATGATAGGGTCTTGTGTTGGAAATGAATTTGGAAGGATACTTTGACCTTGACAAGGAGGAAGATCCTTGGATTCCTCTTTAAAATTTCTTTGCTCTTGACTTTTAATGGGATCATCAGAAAGGATAGAAAGGATATCTTGATCTTTCTCAGGAAGTGGAATGTCAATGGGATTTGAAAGGACATTTTTTTCATGAACTAGGATATCTTGATCTTGCTCAAGGAATGGAGTGTCAATAGGATTTTGGATAGGATGGACAAGAATAGGGGAATCATCGTGAGTGTCTGGGAATATGGGGTCCTGGTCAACAATTGGATGGGACGATAAGGTTTCGGGATCTTGATCTTGATCTATTTCAAGACACGTTTCTTCATGCTCTAAATTATCCTCTTGACATGGGGTTGGACTTTGGATATGCATGGAGGATTCTGACAAGGTATCAATGCTTTGGCACGAAGGGGATGCACTTTGAACATTTGTGATGGATTCTGACAAGGAATCAATGCTTGAACATGAGGAAGAGGGACTTCGAATGGGGTCCTCTAAAATAGGTAATGGCAATAAAGTGCATTGTGGCATTGGGTCTTGTATTTCTGAAACATGACAAGGATGTGCATCATGAATGGGATTATCTTGGCAATCAATTATGGATAGCCCTTGGGTAATTGCATCCTTGGGTGTATTGTTTGATGAGGACAATATAGACGGTTCTTGTGAAACTTCTAAAGGTGTAGGGATAGATGCCATTGGAGAGTCAATTTTTTTGCGAGGGGATGAGGCATTGCTAGACATAATTGTATTATCTTGATCTTCCTCAATAAACTCACTTGGTAATTTCCTTAAGAGCATTGCAATAAAGCCACCTTTCTTTCGAGGTTTTGACATGATTGGACCTGGAATTTGAACTTGTTTTTGATTTGATGTCATGTTTTGATATTGGACTTGGTTCAATTGTTCTGACATGTTTGAAACTTGGCTCGGTGTGTGTTGCAACCTTTGTTTTTGAATATTTGGTGGTGGTTGTTGACATTGATATGTTGATTGGACTTGTTGATATTCCACCATTGGTTGAACTATTTGTGGACATTGTATAGTTGGTTGGACATATTGTTGAATTTGAACGATTGGTTGTGTTGGTTGCATATGTTGGACAATTGGTTGAACCATTGGTTGTATTGGTTGAAAATCGGATTGATAGTAAACACCTTCTTGTTCTTGTTGTGGAGGCACATAATGTTGAAATTGATGTTGTCTCCTTTCTTGAAATTGTTTCATCATCTCTATTTGGGAGAGGAGAGCTGGTATGTCTGATCGTTCCAGAAGAGATCTTACATCAATTGGCTCAATCTTTGGATTTTGACCTGGAAATTTTTGAAACACTTTGGACATTTGTGATCTATTCTTCACAATGTTTTTCACTCTTTGTTCCAAAATCTCTTGTTCTTGAGCTAGTTTCTCCTCTAGTTTTTGTATTTGGAGACTTGTTTCATCATAAAAAGTTTGATCAATATTGCCTTGTTGTTGGATTGGATAGAATTGTGATTGCATTGTCGGTTGATATGTCAAACTTTGTTGCATCATTGGTGCTTGGAACCTTGTTTCAATAGACATGTCACTATGCAAATGCAATATTTTTGGAATTTTTCAAGGATAATGTATGATATGCAGCTAAATGCAAACTAAAATAGATGAAAATGCAATCTATGACAAGAGTGCAACCTATGTTTTTGGTTGTTTTTCAAGATTTTGACAAACTTTTTGGAATGCAGATCTAAAAGAGACCCTTAGGAAATTGAAATGATGTCTAAACCTTAAAGGACAAAAGGACCAAGTGACAAAAGGACAAGATGACAATGTCTCCCCTATATGCTTGGATACTAAGCTAGGTTTGACGAAATGACATTGATGACAAAAGGACAAAAGGTTGACAAGGTCTAGACTTCTTAACAATGACTTAGGGTTGCATCAAAGATTTGGATTACCCAAGTATGACAAAACCTAGTTTTGACACTATATGCAAAGGGACAATGACCTTGCAAATGACTCTAATATGATATGACAATGACTTAAGCTTAATGAAGAGACTTAGGATATGCAAGTGCAAATGTATGACAATGGTATGACTTTAATGCAAGAGGACACATGCAAATGGGTGACTCTTATTGACATGAAAAGGAGTATGACTTAGGTGAAACCTAACCTTGGTACTTGACAAATGACTTTGCAAAATGCAACCTAGGATGAACCTAAATGTAAGTGACATAGATGTTGAGACAAGTTTTTGAACAATGTTTGATAATCATGTTTGAAGGTGTTTTGAAATTTGTTGGATGAAATGCTCTTATGTTTAACCTTGTTTTGAATCAATTTGTCTTGTTTTTGAAATGATATGCAATTCAACTTTTGACAAGCAAAGAATACAAGATATTGCAACTTAGACTCAAGACAATCATGCTCATTTCCACATTTCTTATGGTAGGCAAAGACATTAGGTACTTGAGAGGTAGACTCATTATGGGATTCAAGGAGAATACATAGATGCTTGACCCCACGGGCTCCCCTCCACGACACTCACTTCTCAGGGCAGCCAAGCATCAGTCCCCATGGAATCTCCCCATGGCGAACTTAGTATCTCTTCCAAGTATCCGAATTTGTCCTTCTCAAGCAACTAGAAGGGTTTTTGGCCTCTAAAAACAAGGTGTTTAGTAAGGATTTCTGTTAAGTGTTACTCCTTGATGTCATGCAAGCATGATTGAGACATTAAGCCCATCAAGATACCAAATAAATGTAGTTGCGCAAGCACGATTTAGACCAAAAGGCCCTACTTAGATGTTGATATGAGAAAGAGTTTCAAGGGGCATCACTTCCCAAGTAACTGCAATTCCCACGTAACACTTCCTTCAAAGCTTTCGCTCATCGGGTATTTTTTTATAGTAAGTTAGAATGCCAAGGAATTCTAGCCGTACTCACTTTGGGTCGTTCCCTTCTCACGATTATCACTTGCTTGCTAGAGCAAAGTGGTCGGGAAGGCAAGCCCTCTAAAGGAGACACACACTCAACACACAAGCATGGTATTGAAGATCTGGATTTCTGATCACCCTAAGAAGGATGAGAGCATACTCTCCTACTCCAATGTCACACTTAACAATCAAAGCAAACAAATGTTTATTCCCACCTATTTATAAATCACTAAGTGCCTAATTAAAAATCTCAAACACACAGTTTGGTTGTTTCTCCAAGGCAACCTGCAAAAACCCAAGTTAGAGGTTTGATTTGTTGTCTTTGACTAGCGAACCTACAAACAATTCATTAGTAGTTTGTGAAATAATTCTTTGTCAAGCGTTTCACCACAAAGCTACCAACAATGTTAGAGAATTAATAGAAATGAATCACCATCAAAATTAATCCATAAAAGTTGTGATTCTTTGTCCTCTTAGATTAATCTATGTGAAATTTATCAAATTTACCACCCTAGATTAATCTAGATAAAATTTGCATGAATGCATGATTAATTTGCCAAGCTAAATTAATCTAGATGAAAGTTGCATGATTTTGTTTTTTTCAAAATTTTGACCATTTACAGAAGCGTAATTAAAAATGTCATAACTTCATCAATATTTATCCAAATTACAAACCATAAAATGATCTGGAAAGGTAACAACGTGATCTAATAAACCCAGAAATCGTTTAGTTTAATTCTATACGATATTTTTTACGTTTTCAATTGATTATGACTGTTTTTTTTTTGAAGAAAAATCTGCAATTTCTCCACAAAAAAATCTGCAACTTCACAAAACATTCAAAAAAATATTAGATCCAACCATGTTCACGTCGGGTTCACCAATTAATGTAGCATAGGAAATAGGAATCATCAAAAAAGTAGATCAAAACACTAGACATGATAACTCAATCATGAGAGCACTCATTGCAAATGAACCTAATCCTAAGCACACTCAATAGAGATATGGAAACAAAGCATTCAAAATGAAAGATTATGCAAACCAAATGTAGAATTGAATGCTCCTTCCGTGTGGCTCCATTGTTCTTCTTTCCTCTTCAATGGATTTGTGGATCTCACCTACAAGTGCACATACAATTGAAAGCAAGATTGATGAAAAGCTCAAGAGTACTAGAAGCATAAGTTCGATAGTTTGATTAAGGATTCGGGATTAGCTTTGATTGAAAATCATCCAATTTATAGAGAAATTGGAGAAATGAACAAATTAGCATGATAGTGATTCGAATAGAAATTCAAATCAAGAATAGAAAAAGTTATGACATGTTGCTATGCAAAGATTTATGACAATTTTATGACAAATTCTATGACAAATTGCTATGTCAAGACAAATTCTATGACAAATTGCTATGTCAAGAGTATGACGCATGAAGCACAAAAATAGGGAGCACTAAAGACAATTTAATTAGGTGGAATTGCAATTAGGAAATTAGAAAATAGGTGGAAATTAGGAATTAGGAAATAATGAAATTAGAAATTAGGTAAATTAATTAATAATTTTTCATTTATTAATTAATTCACAAAGAGGAATAATTAGCCAATTAAATAAAGATTTAATTGTAATGAGAAGACTTAGGATTAATAAATAATTTAGTAATCCTAGAAGAAGATTTAATTGTAATGAGAAGACTTAGGATTAATAAATAATTTAGTAATCCTAGAAGAAGAAATGGCAAATTAGGTTAAATGAATAAATCATAAAACCCTAGAAGACGAATTAGAAGTGCAAAAATTGCAATTGGGTCTTGATTGAAGATAACTAATGTCATGATTTTGAATTGATAAATGACCAATGCGATTGAGAAATGTGCCAATTGACGAGGAACAATGACAAACTGATCCAAATTGACATAATTGAGACAGACAACGATCGATGACAAATCGGTCGCAAAATGACAAGATTGAAAATGACCACGATCGATGACAAATCGATCATCAAATGACAAAATTAAACATGACAACGATCGAACAATGACAAATCGATCGCATGATGACAAGATTGAAGGATTGATGATAAATTGACAAGATTGATAAGAGGACAACGATCAATGACAAATCGATCGCAAGATTGACAGGATTGATAAGAGGACAAAACCCTAATTAGGATTGACGATGCCCAAAATGATGAGATTGATGATAAAATTGATAAGAGGACAAAACCCTAAACTAGGATTGACAATGTCCAAAATGATGACAAATAAGCATGCTCATTGATGCAACAAGATAAAATCGATCAAAATCATGACTGGATAATGTTGTCGACATGACCAAATTTGAGGACGAGATGATTGAAGAATGTAGAAGAATGACTCGATGTTCACAAATGATAAAGACCAAATGCGTGACATAGGAGAAATGTTAATGCGATGCAAAAACCTAAAATGAGGCAATGCGCAAATGTTAAAGTATGACCTCGCAAGCGTTGACCATTTTTGGGTGTCTACAATATATATATATATATATATATATATATATATATATATATATATATATATATATATATATATATATATATATATATATATATATATATATATATATATATATATATATATATATATATATATATATATATATATATATATATATATATATATATATAGTTAAAAATATGAATGTATAAATCTAACTTTAGTTTAGATATTTTATTTAAACATCCATATTTTATATATGATTATATAAACATTTGAATATGATGTTTAAATTTTAATTCTTTAAAGCTTTATATTTTAGGAAATTATAACGATTCCTTTGTAAGATATTTGGCCATAGGGGGATTATTGTAGTCCACCTAAATTTAGGTTTGTCGAGATTAAACTTTATAGGGCAATTTTTATTATGGATTTAGTTAGCCCTTTAGTCAAATTTTAGACACATTATATTTATTGTTAAAATAAATCATGGGATTTAAAAATCCAATTGCTAGAGTTAATTTAATTAATTCCTTCAATGATTAGAAAGATTAATTGAGATTAATAATATCTCTTTTCAATTAATTTAGGGGTTTTTACTTAAATGAATTTATTATTTATTAATTGATGAGATAATAATAAATTCTTTATAGAGTTGATTTTCCACATGTAATTTTAGATTATCCCGCTTACTTTATATAGTTGTTTAAATTAACTTTAGTTGGGGAAGAATTCAAACATAGTTAAGACAAGACTTGATACTGCATTATTTTAGCAAACTTAGTTTTATTAGGACATGTTTTAAGAAAAAAATTATTCCGTTTGTGCCCAAAAGTTTGGGCATGACATTTTGGTATCAAAGCAAGGTTTCCAACACTAGGAACCTTTCTCCATTACGTTTCGCTTCAATTATTTAATTAATTATATTATATTTATTTTTTTATTATTATATTTATTTTTAATTAATTAAATTTTTCTCCGAAAATTTTATTTATTTATTTCTTTTTTTTATTTTCTCATAAGGATGCCTCCAACTACACGACAAGCTTGCAAATGTGGTAGAGGTTCTAGGCGTGTACGCATAACACATGACGAGGTCGATAGGGAGGAATCGGTTCCAGAAAGGAACCTAGAGGCTCCTCTTGAATGGCCGATTGACCCGAACCAAGACATCTTATTAGCACTTCAGAACCTAATTGGGATAGTCTAGGATAGGCTTCCAATAGTGGATCATCATGTTGAAAACTGGAACTCAGGAAGCCATAGATTGGCAGATAGGGAATGGAGTAGGAGTCCACCTCCTAATCCCGTAAAGAGTCAGGCTGGGCATGAGCCTGAATCCGTTCACCTACCAGGACCACCTCCAATGGCAGGGCTAGTGTATTATGAGAGATCACGACGTGATCTAGGGGATTTGATCAGAGAGGTTATGTGCCTCCAGCCACCATCTTTTGGGGGATCTACCAATGGGGTAGAAGCTGAGGCTTGGCTTTTGAGCCTAGATAGGTGCTTTGCATTGCACTCCTCTGAGAGCAATCTAAAGGCACGTGTAGTAGTCCACCTATTGAGAGGAACAACCTCCACATGGTGGAGATAGGAGGAATACAAGTGTGGTCTAGTTGCAGATACCCTCACATGGGAGATTTTTACAGAGAGGTTTAGGGAGAGGTACTTATCAAAGCATTACAGACAGCGTAGGGTGGATGAGTTCCATGACCTCCAGTAGAAGGGTCTCTCAGTGACCCAGTATGAGAGAAAGTTCTTCGAGCTCTTGCCGTACGTGGACTACCTGAAAGATGAGAAGATTCTCATCAACCATTTTATTAGAGGGCTGAATGCTGGCATATCAGGACCAATGAGGATGGCTGCTCTAGGGAGCCTTTGGGTTGCCATGGAGAAGGCCTTGATAGCAGAGGAGATTCAGGTCAGGCCACAAGACACGAGAGATCGGTTCCAGAATTGAAACCCTATACCCCAGACATACAAATTTTAGAAACACCATTGGAAGGGTAATAGCAGACACACATCGGGGTTCTCCAAAACCCCTCCTCCGTAGCAGTCACAACAGAACTAGAGATAGAGGCCTCCACAGAGTCAGCAGGGCGTAAAGCCCAAGTAGTGGCATTCTTAAGGTCAAAGGCGAGATCAGCAACCCCAGGTTCCATACACACCTCCGGCAAGGACTCAAAAGTTGTCCAGAGGTGGGTACAGTGGTTCTAGTAGGATAGGGGGACAATCTTTTTCTAGGCCTCAGGGCATCCAGTTTCGGCATGCGGTGCTTGTTTCACGTGTGGAGCCATGGGGCACATGGCGAGAGAGTGTCCTCAGGGTCAGATGGCAGGCAGTTAGTGGGTGGCAGCATCAGAGCCTATAGTTGGGGATATGGGCAAGTCCCATAGGGTCTTCGCAGCGGTTGACAATTGCTAGGCAGAGCACTAGGCCACAGTTATTGAGGCTGCAAGTATGATCAGTGGTAGCAGTGTATCTATATTATTTGATTTAGGAGCTACTGACTCCTTTATATCTCCATTGGTTGTGGAACATTGCGGGCTAGTGGTAATTAGACAAGGTGTCAGTTGCGAAGTGGAGTTAGATTCAGGGGCTAGAGTGTCAGTGGAATCAGAGGTTAGGGGGTGTCAGCTTTAGATTGGTAATACCACCAGCTTAGTAGACCTTAGAGTTACACCACTCAGATCTTATGGAATCATACTTGGCATGGATTGGCTTTATGCCCATAGAGCCAAGATGGATTGTCACCTGAAAAAGATTGAGTGTGAGGATGATCATGGTTCTCCCATAGTAATCACTGGGATTCAGAGACTCGTGTCCCTTCATATGATTTTTGTAATGCATCTTAAGTGGAGCATGCGAAAGGGATGCCGGTTATTTGCCATCACCATTAATGATAGAGAAGAAGAAGATGAAAAGGAACCATCGATTGATGACCACCCTATCCTTCAGGGATTTTCAAACGTGTTTCCTTCAGAGTTACCTGGCATGCCGCCCCATAGAGAGAGTGATTTTCATATAGACCTTGTACCAGGAGCTGAGCCAGTTTTGAGAGCACCTTATAGGATGACCACAAATGAGCTTAATGAGCTAAAGATGCAGCTTGAGGAACTCCTAGAGAAGGGCCACATTCATCCTAGTGTACCCCCTTGGGGTGCACTAGTCATCTTCATGAAGAAGAAGGATGGATCTCTTTAGTTATGCATGGATTATCCTCAGTTGAACAAAGTAACCATCAAGAACCAATATCCTTTGCCTAGGATCGATGATTTATTTGACCAACTTCAGGGTGCCAAAGTATTTTCAAAAATTGATCTGAAGTCAAGGTACCATCAGTTGAGAATAGTGGACAACGATATCCACAAGACCGCATTTCGCACTAGATATGACCACTATGAGTTCACCATGGTTCCATTTGGTCTTACGAATGCTCCAGCAATTTTCATGAGCCTAATGAATGGGGTATTCCGCACATTTCTTGACCATTTTGTGATTGTGTTCCTCAATGATATATTGATTTATTCTCAGAATGAGAACGAGCATGAGGAACATGTGAGACAGGTTTTGCAGTGTTTGAGGGACAATCAGTTGTATGGTAGTTTGTCGAAGTGTGTTTCTTTAGATCAGAGGTTAAGTACCTTGGGCACGTTATTTCTGGTGATGGGATCTTAGTTGACCCATCAAAGATCAGAGCTATTATGGATTGGCTAGCGCCAACCAGTGTGACAGAGGTCAGGAGCTTCATGGGCTTAGCAGGTTATTGCCGACACTTTGTTGAAGGATTCTCTAGAGTCACACATCCTATTACTTCTCTTCAGCGTAAAGGGAAGAAATTCAAGTGGACAGAGAAGTGTGAGAGGGCCTTCCAGGAACTCAAAAAGGCACTTACTAGCTCACCTATCCTTGTAGTGCCAGATCCCTTAGCTGACTTCATGGTTTGCACAGATGCTTCCTTAGAGGGTTTAGGAGCAATCCTTATGTAGGATGGTAGGGCTATAGCTTTTGAGTCTAGGAAACTTAAGACTCATGAGTTTAACTACCCTACTCATGACCTTGAGCTTGTAGCAGTAGTGCATGCACTTGTGAGGTGGAGACACTTCCTTTTGGGTCATCATTTTGAGCTTCATTCAGACTATCAGAGCCTTCAGTACATATTCACTCAGTCGAATCTTAATGCACATTAGAGGAGATGGATGGAGTTCTTGTGCGAGTATGATTTTGACATTCACTACATCAAAGGGAAAGAAAACATAGTTGCAGATGCTTTGAGTAGGAGACGTCATGAGATTTGAGAGATCATATATTGTAGCAGCTGCCAGAGGATGGATGGTATTTAGAGGTTTGTCAGGTGATACAATCTCAGGAAACCCTAGAAGGGAAATATGTGGATTATTCCTTTGAGTTCGATGGACTATTATGCCATAGAGGGTGCATCTATGTACCTTCTTCCAGGGGATTGCAAGAGTTCATTGTCACGGAAGCTCATAGAGCTCCATATGTAGCACATCCCAGAGTTAAGAAGATGCATGCTGATTTGAGACAGTTATATCATTGGCCCGGAATGCGGTAGCTTATTACTGAGTTAGTAGCTCGATGCCTCGAGTGTCAGAGAGTCAAAGTAGAGCATCGCCATCCAGGTGGGTTGCTCCAGTCTCATGCTATACCAGAGTGGAAGTGGGATACTATATCCATGGATTTCATCATTGGTCTCCCTATGTCATCTCGTCGCCATGATGCCATCTTGGTGATAGTTGACAAGTTGACCAAAGTGGCCCACTTTTCACCAGTTCAGACTACCTTCACAGCACCAACAGTTGCATAGGTGTTCTTGCGAGACATTGTTAGACTTCATGGCGTTCCACACAAGATTATTTCTAATAGGGATTCCCTCTTCACTTCTTCCCTTTGGAAGGCATTACAGGTAGCTATGGGCACCAAGCTCAATTTCAGTATAGCCTATCATCCAGAGATGGATGGATAGACAGAGAGGGTTAATCAGGTGTTAAAGGTTATGCTTCGCATGTACATCATGGATCATCAGACCAGATGGGAAGAGTACCTTTCCTTACTAGAGTTTTTCTATAACAATGGGCATCACACTTCATTGGGGATGCCACCCTATCAGGCATTATACGGTAGGCCTTGTAGGACACCATTGAGTTGGGACTGCTTAGAGGATAGAGTTGCTATTGGTCTGGAGATAGTTCAGGATATGGAGCAGCAAGTGGATCTGATTAGGCAGCGTCTTAGAGAGGCATAGGATAGATAGAAGAAGTATGCAGATGCGAAGAGGATAGATCATAGCTATTTGGTTGGAGACAGAGTCTTCCTGAGAGTGTGACCGCATAAGAGTCCAATCTGTTACGGAAAGGGTTCTAAGCTCACACCTCGCTTTGTAGGACCATTTGAGATCCTTGAGAGGATAGGACCAGTTTCCTATCATTTAGCATTGCCACCTAGCCTGTCACGCATCCATGATGTGTTTCATGTATTAGTTTTGAGGAAGCATATCTATGATGAGTCTCATATTTTAGATTGAAATGCCTTGCAGGTGGAGTCGGACAAACAGCTAGCTTTGGAGCCCATTCGCATTTTGGCTCACTGGACATTGGCCCTTCGAGGTCGAGAGTTGGACCAGGTTATGGTCCAGTAGGATTTCTATGATGAGGTTACAACTTCATGGGAGGACGCGACACGTATGAGATCTCAGTACCCCCATCTTTTTGATGAACTCCAAGAGGAAGTTCATGCCTAGAGGGGGAGGGTGTGAGGCCCTACCCCGACTCATCCCATTATTTCAGTAATTTTCATGTTGAGACTATTATGGATGCTTTATTTTTATGCATTATGGATTTAGACCTTATATGATTCCATGATTTGGATAACATTGATGTATATTGATGCTTCATTTCTATGCATTATGGATATAGAACTTTATATTATTCTACAATAGGATAACTTTGAGATGATGTATGTCATTATTGGATTTGTAGGACTTTATTATGATTATAGTAATAGGATGCATATCTTATGAATGAATCAAATTTTGAAGATTATGATAATTTCTTATGTGGATTAATTGGGATATATGAGATATTGATTTGTTAATGTCAATTGTATGCAGAGTGTTTGATGTGTATTCTTATTCATGTGTTTAATATTATATGAGGTTATTTGGAATTACTAATGTGTAATTGAGATGCACAGGAAAATTATCCATGTGACCATGGAAATATTATGGAGAACCAAACCTAGACCTATGTACACTCGTAAAACCAGGGGTTGTCTATTTGGAGAGACAACACCTCGTATGTATTGTATTTTATTCATAATAGTAAATGATGCATGTGTGTAAAATTTTATTTATTGATTTATTTAAATCCAACAAGAGACAATTTCCATGTGTAATTATGTAATGTATTTTATTGTGTCACTTGACACATGTGCTGAATAGTGTTTTGATTTTGACTTGTCTCTTGGAGGGAGATTGTTTCAACCAAAGACTTTTTTCAAATATTTGGATGTGGTCCCAAATTTTCCTTGGGTAGAGAGTCTTTGGAGTGGTCAACTCAGGTTTGACCCGAAGGTAAACTTCAGGTGGGTTTCTAAGGGGTCAAATGGACTCCTAGGGGTAGTTTAGGGGTTTTTCCTAAGGTCCATAGGGTATGCCTATGGGTTGTGGGTATTTTTAGGCATGTGTCTACTCCCATGTGACTGTTTAGTCACCTCAAAAAGTGGTTTTCCCAAGGTGAGAAAAAATTCAACTTAGAAGGTGCCTCCTAGGATAGATAACCTTCCTTTCTTGTGTTAGTCTCTCTTCCCCACCTTCTCTTACCTTTTTCCTTTCCAGTTTTAGCAACATGTAAGAGGTTGGGAAGACCAACCAATGGGAACTCTCACTCTATCCAAGGGGTTTGGAAGAGTGAGAGAAGCCTTCTTAGGCAAGAATTAGGGACTTAGTGAGTAATCACCCACTCTCCATTTTGGAGATCTTGCATTTTTGAAAGAAATAGTATTTTGATAGAAATTTGGCTAAGTGTAGAAGAAAGTATTGTGGAATTGGGCTGCTCATCCTCAACTAGTTCTAGCAAACCTTTGGGCAGATTGAAGGTTGGTTCATCTTCTCCCTTTTATGTTGCATGTTATGTTTGAAAGATTGTTTGTATGTAAAAGTTATTTTTTCTTGTATTTTCCTTTGTGAAATTATATGTGATCTACCTTTTATTTCTTCTATACATTTTCTTGAGATTTGGGAGTAACCAAGGCCTTCTACTCTTGGGAGAGTAGGATGGTCTTGGTGGTGGAAGGAGTTTGACAGCCTTCGAGTGAGAGGCTCTCATTATGAGAGTAATCTCAAGGGTTTGTTTATGTGACCCTTACTGCATAGCCTTGTTTATGCATTTGGGGGTCATAAGGAGAGAAAGTTTGGCATGAATGCCTTGGGGGGCATAAAGATGTGGGGTTAATGAAACTTATGTTATATTTTTTTTTGTCTTAAGGTGGCTTGTGATCTACCATTCTTGCAGTCTCCTCAAGGTATGTCACAACCCTCCTTTATCACTTTGGATTTAAAATACAAACTCTATTATATTTTTTTTGGATAAACTATTTAAATGATTGAATAAATGTTATAGAAAATAATGAAAAATAATAACACACACACACACATGGAAAATATACATTATCTCTTATTTATTTATTTTACTCATCCAATTATGGCACATGTTGTAGGAAGAATAAGAATCTTCTAGAGGATTCTCCACCACCTTGCATGTAACTCCTCCCACTAAGTCTAATCAATTTGCATGAAGTCCAAAATTGGGAAAGAATCCTTTTTTTTAATTAAAATTATAGATAGTGGAATAGAGGGATTTTTCTTATAAATGATATGCAAGTTTTCAAAAATGGGAGTTGGTTATTCCATAAAGAAATTCTTCTCTCAAGTAAGTTTTTCTTTTGTAGTCATATTTCATTTTTGAAAATAACTAAGATTGCTTTGGAGGATTTCTTTCAAGTTTGAAGGATCAAGGCAGGCTAATTGAAGGATTCATAGGGGATTCTACATCAATTGCAAGCATCCAGGTTCTTTCAATTTAATTTTACTTTATCATGCATCTTATTCTTGCTGCAAATTAGATTAGATCAATTTGTTTCAATTTCCTTGATGAGAACTAAATCAAATTGTTTCAATTCTTGTTGAGAACTAGATTAGATCAATCTTTATTTCTCCCTCTAATTCATCTCTTTGGTTTTTCGAATAAAAATCTGAATCTCATAGATCTCACTGTGGATATTTCTCTGTGTTTCTGATTTGATTCTATACATATTTTCCATTATCTGGATATATATATTTCTATGGAAAAAAAAAATTTGTTGAAAGGAAGGATAGAATTCACTGTGAATAATCCTCTGTGATATTGTCATTTGATCCCATTATCTGGTTATCTATTTTCTATGAAAAAATTGTTGAAAGGAAGGATAGAATTCGCTGTGAATAATTTTCTGTGATATTCTCATTTGTTCGAGTTTGGTTATCTACTCCTCTCTGGAAAATAACAGTTGAAAACCAAGGAATGAGTCCCTCTGTGAATAACTCCCTGTATTAATTACTCCAATATGTAAATCCTTATTGCTTTCATTTTTGTATTCTGGTTTAATTCTACTCTCTGTATTAATTAATCTAATATGTAAATCCTTATTGCTTTCATTTTTGTATTCTGATTTAATTCTACTCTCTCTCCGTCCTCCACCTGCGAGCCGGTACGCACAGGCCCTTTTTCGTGCAGTGCAACATCAATCACTTCGCATTTATTAATACATAATGCATTAAGATTTATAAATGCTATTACTATATATATATATATATATATTTATGTCTAAAGTTTCTAGTTTAATTTTATTTAAAACCAGAATATGAGAGGTAAAGTATTAATGTAAGCAATAAGAATTTACTTATATTAGCAAATACACAGAGAGTAGAATTAAACCAGAATACAAAAATGAAAGCAATATGGATTTACATATTGGAGCAATTAACACAGAGAGTGGAATTAACCAGAATACAAAAATGAAAGCAATAAGGATTTACATATTGGAGCGATTAACACTAGTACTCTGCAGGGGGAGTGGTACCATTATGGTACCCTCCACTAGCCTGCGGTCACTGCTGTGGCAGTGGCTGCAGGGTAGTGGTGGGGACCGTGGGGTCCCACTCCCATTAACCATCATGCATGCCAATCGAACTTAGTTCGATGACAATGTTACTTTTTTTGAAATTCTTTTTTTATATATGTTTAAAATTTTAGTTTATTTAAAATTTCTTCTTTTATATATGTAAATAAATTTTTTAAACTGAAGTAATTTTTAAAATTTATAACTAGTTTTAAAAAATTTATATTAAATAATACTTAGGTCCTCTTAACATCCACTCAACAATTAAATGACTTAAGCTAAATTCTATGTTGGGGTTAGTGATTTTATAAGTGCCATTCTCGCATACAACTTACCTTACCTTCACTTCATGCATATGTCTTTACGTTGATTCAATTATTGGTGTTCCCATCTTTATGGAAATTATACGTTTAATTGTTAGTATACAAGTTACCTAACTGTCATTATTATGCAAATTATATTCAAGTTTTGAATAAATAATTCTAGTTATGGTTCTTTTTATTCCATAGTTATTTCAATTAATTTGGCTTTGCAATGTCTTAATTCATAATTATTTTTCAACATGATGTTATCATAAGTTAGAAAATTACAACAAAGGAAGTTGGAAAACCAAAACCAAGTAGCGTTTGGTATATACAGTGCCTCTGGGTCACGCTTACGGGTAATGCTGTCATGTTGAACTACTGCATTCAATGCCTAATAAAGCTACATCAACGACGTCTGTGGCATCATCCCTATAAATCATTGGGGAGTAATAAGGGACACTTGGAAGTTAAAATCCAAGGGGTGGGTAATCCCCCTTGGATCGATAATTTCATAAGATAATTTTTAAATGATCTTTCACCCACTGAGTTAAACTATAGTAAACCCCTATATTGATGTTGAGTAAATGCTTTTATGAAATTGATGTAATCTCAGAGATTTGTTGTCGAATGACAAATGGGTCAAGGAGGACGCTTATAATAGGAATTAGGATCTAGTTGTTTTAGGCCACAAGCAATGGGCCATCTTGAGCCTTTGCTTAAGCGCTACCATCGTGGGTAGCAACCGCAGAGAAACTGTCTGGGACATTGACAATAGAAAGGGTTGCATACCCACTAATCAGTTTACATCAAACCATAGGGTAGAAAATAGAACTACATACTTTATGCCTTGATCCCGTGCCAAAGCGGGTATGTAGGAAGTCTTGGGATGGAGTTGTCCCTCGTACTCAGGCATTCGTGGGTGGGGTCTAGGCTTGGTAAAGGAAGGGTTGAGTAAGAATCCTATTTTGAAATATAAAGATAATTAAATTGGAAAGAGTAATTCAATGCATACTCAGAACGAATCCCATATGGATTCGATTAACTTCCCGAGGCTTTAAGCCAAATTCTCAGGCAAAATTCAAGCTTGTATTATGTTATTAAATTACTCCTAAGGACGGCAACCTCGGTGCACTTCTGTTAGAAGAGTGTAGTACTTAGTCAGTGGCTCAAGACCCGAATGGTCCCGATGAGCCTAAGTCTCTGGCCAGAGCACCTCCTATCCCGATTGGTTAGATGCCTACCCCGTACGGATAGATGCCTACCCCGTACGGGTAGATGCCTATCCCATATTGGATAGATGAAATTTTATGTCTCGTATGGACAAATGCCTAACCCATATGGTTAGATACTCATCCCGGATGGATGAATGCCTAATCCAAATGGATGGATGCCTAGAGTATGCAATTGAATAAAACATAATGATTAAATTAAACGCACAAAAAAAAAAGAATGGTAAATCTTGTTGAGTTAATTATGGTCGGTTATTACATGTGGTATCAGAGAAAAGGTTCAAATCTAGGCCTTATGCTCACTTCAATTTATTCAGCTAAGGGAATGTTTTGCAATGGTAGAAATTAAATTTTAAAATCCTAAATCAAGAACTAACTACATAATTTAACTTTCAGGTAAAAACCTAGAATGGCAAGAGGAAGAGGAAGAGGAAGAGGAAGGGGTAATGGATGATGTACTAGGAGTCAAAGGGAAGAAAACCATGAGGAAAGCCATGAGGAAAACCATGAAGAAAACCATGAGGAAGACCATGAAGAGGATCGACACAATCCAAGAAATAATGAAGATGGGGTCCAAGCTATAATCAACCTTCTAACCAAACAAAGAGATAAAATCAACTTCTTGGAACACTCAATGCAGGACCTTAGGGAAAGGCAGAATGACTTTGAAAATAGAAGTGGTACCGAAAATGGAAACCCTGGTAGCAATCAAGGGAATGCGATGGGTAATAGAAAGGAAAATAACATATTGGAACTCTCCAAGGACTTAAAGAAAATCACCCCTCCTAAGTTCAATGGGAGGCAAATTGGTGAAGGAGCTGAGAATTGGCTAAATGAAATGGAAAATTATTTTGAGCTAAGAGATTTTAGTGAAACAACCAAGTCTTTATGGGGTTCCTATCAACTCATAGGAGAGGCATCCAGTTGGTGGACCAACACCAAGGAACAAAATGGGTATAGCAGGGATACGGTCACATGGGATTAATTTGTTCACCACTTCTGAGATAGGTGGCTCCCTCAATTGTTCTTTGATGAGAAGGTGATATAATTCCATAATCTATGTCAAGGGCCCCTATTCATTCAACAATATTGGGATAAGTTTGCCAAATTGCTTAAGTATGTACCTATGTACCAGAAAGATGAAGAAGGACAAGCAAGGAAGTTCATTTTGGGGTTAAATACCAACATAGGGGCAGAAGTTGACATGCATGGACCCAAAAACATGAATGAAGTACTTGAAAAGTCCCTAAGGCAAGAGAGGAAGATTCAAACACTAGCAGGGCGGAACTATAATGAGAACCACTCATTTAAAAGGAAGCAAGAATTAAATGGAAACACTAATTTCAACAAGGGTCAGAGGAATAATTCTTCCGAAAGAAGACCACCTCCTAATCAATATCAGAGGAATGGAAATAATAATAATAATAATAATAGGGGAAATAATAATAGAGGCAAATATAATAGGAATGACCAACATAATAGGATAACTTATCCACCTAGGGCCAATGAAACAAAGAATGATCCCCCTAGAAATCAAGGTAGGAGGGGTCCTCTAGGTGGATGCTTCATGTGTGGGGAAAACCATTTTGCTAGAGAGTGCCCTAGGATGCAAGGACAAATTAGGGCCAATCAAACCCAACAAGGGCCCCAACAAAGGATTCATGCAGCAGTTAGGAACCGAAGAGGAAGATACCAGAATGTTCCTGTGGAAACTACAGGTACACTATTTGAGCAACCAATATCAATTCTAATTGACATTGGGTCATCTGAATGTTTCATCTCACCTGAATTAGTAAGCAAATATGCATTAAAATTTAATCAAATGGAGTCATCATGAATGGTTCAATATGGGGATAAGGCAACTAGGGAAGTAACTAAGTGTTTGCCGAGGGCAAGGGTACAATTTTCCGAGTTTGAAACAAGGGTAGATCTCTATGTGGCACCCCTAGGATTATATGATGTAATTATTGGAATGAGTTGGTTAACATACCATCAAGCTAATGTGGATTGCTATAACAAAGTTGTTGAATGTTTGGATGATGGGGGGGAAAGGGTCAAAATCCAAGGAAAGTTTAAACCCATCAATATAGAAACCATATCGGCCATGCAATTAAAGAAGGAAAGAAGAAGAGGAGGCCAAATCTATATGGTTGAAATTGATGAAGGAAAAGAGGAAAATACACCAACCTTTGAAAATGCCCCTTTCTTAAAAAAATTTAAGGATGTTTTTCCAGAAGAATTACCCGGCTTACCCCCTAAGAGGAAGTTTGACTTTTCTATCAAAGTACTCTCAGGAGCTGAACCTGTATCAAGGGCACCTTACCAAATGAACACAACTAAATTACAAGAGCTCAAAATGCAATTAGAGGAACTCTTAGCTAAGGGATTAATAAGGCCAAGTGTATCACCATGGGGAGCGCCAGTCTTATTTGTTAAGAAGAAGGATGGAACCTCAAGGCTATGCATCGACTATAGGATGTTGAACAAGGTCACAATAAAGAATAGGTATCCCTTACCTCATATAGAGGATCTTTTTGACCAAATGAAAGGAGCAGCAGCTTTCTCAAAGATAGACCTCTGGTCAGGGTACCATCAACTCAGAAATAAGGAGGAATACATTCCGAAAACAGCTTTCAGGACTAGATATGGGCATTATGAATTTACCATAGTTCCTTTTGGTGTAACCAATGCCCCAACTGCATTTATGAACTTAATGAATAGTGTACTCCATGACTACTTGGATAAATTTGTTTTGGTATTTCTGGATGACATATTGATTTACTCTAGGAATGAAGAGGAACATTTAGTATACCTACAAATTGTTTTGCAAAGGTTGAGAGAACATAAGTTATATGGGAAATTGTCCAAATGTGCCTTCTTTGAGGAAAAGATTCACTACCTTGGGCATATAATATCAAAGGAAGGAATAGCAGTTGATCCAGATAAAATAAAGGCAATAGTAGAATGGCCAATCCCTAAAAAATGTTTCAGAAGTAAGAAGCTTTATGGGGCTAGCAGGTTACTATAGGAGGTTTGTGGAAGGATTTTCTAAGATAGCGAACCCCATCACCTCATTACAAAGGAAGGGTAAAATATTTGTGTGGACAGAACAAAGTGATAAGGCATTCCAAATTTTGAAAGGGAAACTAACTTCAGCACCCATTCTAAAGGTACCAGATCCAAATGGACACTTCATAGTCATAACTGATGCTTCTATTGAAGGGTTAGGAGGAGTACTTGTCCAAGATGAAGGGGTAGTAGCTTATGAATCTAGAAAGCTAAAGACTCATGAAGTCAATTATGCACCCCACGACTTAGATTTGGCAGCGATTGTGCATGCCCTACAAAAATGGAGACACTTCTTGCTAGGGAATCCCTTTGAATTGAAGTCAGATAACCAAGGACTAAAGTACATCTTTACCCAACCCCACTTAAATGCCAGACAAAGAAGGTGGTTAGAGTTTCTAAGTGAATATGATTTTGAAATTAAATATATTAAGGGGAAGGAAAATAGGGTGGTAGATGCCTTAAGTAGGAGGAGACACTTGATGACTATAGCAACATTCAAAACTTCTTTCAAAAGGCAAGTAATGGATGAACAAGGACATGACCCATGATATGAGCAAGTCAAATTGACTTTAGAATACGATCCAACCAATCCTAAGATCGAAGGGTATACATTAGATGAAGATGGTTTGCTCAGATACAATAATAGAATCTATATTCCTAACTCAGGAAACTTAAGGGAAGTAGTCTTGTTGGAGGCTCACAATGCCCCTTATTCAGGGCACCCAGGAGTTAACAAACTTTATGCAGAGCTAAAGAAGTTATACTTTTGGCAAGGGATGAAGAATGACATTGTCAAGTATGTGGCTAAATGTTTGGAGTGTCAAAGAGTAAAGGCATAACATAGACATCTAGCTGGATTGTTGCAATTGCACAATGTACCTCAACACAAGTGGCAAGTTATTAGCATGGATTTTGTACAAGGGTTACCCATGTCACCTTCTAGGCATGATGCAATAATGGTGGTAATTGACAAACTCACTAAGGTGGCACACTTTATACTAGGGAATCTGACAGATGATGCACCTACCTTGGCTAGGCGCTTTATTAAGGAAATATTTAGGTTGCATGGAATACCAGAGAAAATCATATCAGATAGAGATGCTAGATTCACTTTAAGGTTTTGGACTACTCTTAATTCAGCTCTAGGAACCCAACTAAATTTTAGCACCGCATACCATCCTGAGACCGATGATCAGACAGAAAGGACAAATCAGATTATGGAAGATCTGCTTCGCATGTATTGCATGGACCAGCAGAGGAAATGGGAAGAGTACCTACCTTTGGTAGAGTTTGCTTACAATAATACATATCAAACATCTTTGGGAATGGCACCTTTCAAAGCATTGTATGGTAGACCATGTCGAACACCTTTGAGTTGGGATAGTATTGAAGATAGAGTGATTATTGGACCGGATATGTTGAAAGAGATGGAGAGGAAAACTAAGGAAATTAGGCAAAGATTGAAGGAAGCCTCAGATAGGCAAAAAAGTTATGCAGACAAAATAGAACACCAAGGGAGTTTGAGGTGGGAGAGAAAGTCTTCCTAAGGGTTAGGCCACACAAAAGTTCCATAAGATTTGGGAAAAAGACTAAGCTTGTACCTCGTTATGTTGGACCCTTTGAAATATTGGGAAGGATTAATCACATTGCATACCGGTTGGCCTTACCTCCCCAGTTGAGCCGAATCCATGATGTCTTCAATGTATCTCTTCTTAAAAAGTATGTACCTGATGAGAAACACATTTTGAATTGAGATGCTTTACAGGTCCAGGAAATGGGAGGAATAATGATAGAGCCATTCAGAATCTTGGAGAGGCGCCAGTGCCAATTGCGCAATAGAGAGGTTGATCAGTGCAAACTGCAATGGGACCAGTATGATGAAAAAAATGTCGCGTGGGAGGATACTAAGGAGATGCAACAACTGTTTCCTTTTTTGTTTAAATCATAGACTATAGACTCTTGGATGCATTTAATAAGTACATCGGGATGATGCACAAATTAAGGGGCGGAGGATGTCACAACCCTCCTTTATCACTTTGGATTTAAAATAAAAACTCTATTATATTTTTTTTGGATAAACTATTTAAATGATTGAATAAATGTTATAGAAAAGAATGAAAAATAATAACACACACACACATGGAAAATATACATTATCTCTTATTTATTTATTTTACTCATCCAATTATGGAACATGTTGTAGGAAGAATAACAAGCTTCTAGAGGATTCTCCACCACCTTGCATGTAACTCCTCCCACTAAGTCTAATCAATTTGCATGAAGTCCAAAATTGGGAAAGAATCCTTTTTTTTAATTAAAATTATAGATAGTGGAATAGAGGGATTTTTCTTATAAATGATATGAAAGTTTTCAAAAATGGGAGTTGGTTATTCCATAAAGAAATTCTTCTCTCAAGTAAATTTTTCTTTTGTAGTCATATTTCATTTTTGAAAATAACTAAGATTGCTTTGGAGGATTTCTTTCAAGTTTGAAGGATCAAGGGAGGCTAATTGAAGGATTCATAGGGGATTCTACATCAATTACAAGCATCCAAGTTCTTTCAATTTAGTTTTACTTTATCATGCATCTTATTCTTGCTGCAAATTAGATTAGATCAATTTGTTTCAATTTCCTTGATGAGAACTAAATCAAATTGTTTCAATTCTTGTTGAGAACTAGATTAGATCAATCTTTATTTCTCCCTCTAATTCATCTCTCTGGTTTTTCGAATAAAAATCTGAATCTCATAGATCTCGCTGTGGATATTTCTCTGTGTTTCTCATTTGATTCTATACATATTTTCCATTATCTGGATATATATATTTCTATGGAAAAAAAAAATTTGTTGAAAGGAAGGATAGAATTCACTGTGAATAATCCTCTGTGATATTGTCATTTGATCCCATTATCTGGTTATCTATTTTCTATGAAAAAATTGTTGAAAGGAAGGATAGAATTCGCTGTGAATAATTTTCTGTGATATTCTCATTTGTTCGAGTTTGGTTATCTACTCCTCTCTGGAAAATAACAGTTGAAAACCAAGGAATGAGTCCCTCTGTGAATAACTCTCTGTATTAATTACTCCAATATGTAAATCCTTATTGCTTTCATTTTTGTATTCTGGTTTAATTCTACTCTATGTATTAATTAATCTAATATGTAAATCCTTATTGCTTTCATTTTTGTATTCTGATTTAATTCTACTCTCTATGTTAATCGCTCCAATATGTAAATCCTTATTGCTTTCATTTTTGTATTCTGGTTAATTCCACTCTCTGTGTTAATCGCTCCAATATGTAAATCCATATTGCTTTCATTTTTGTATTCTGGTTTAATTCTACTCTCTGTCTATTTGCTACTATAAGTAAATTCTTATTGTTTACATTAATACTTTATCTCTCATATTCTGGTTTTAAATAAAATTAAACTGGAAACTTTAGACATAAAAATATAATAAATATATATATATATATATATATATAGTAATAGCATTTATAAATCTTAATGCATTATGTATTAATAAATGCGAAGTGATTGATGTTGCACTACATGAAAAAGGGCCTGTGCGTACCAGCTCGCAGGTGGAGGACGGAGATAGTACTCCGCAGGGTAGTGGAGGGGACCATGGGGTCCCACTCCCATTAACCATCATGCATGCCAATCGAACTTAGTTCGATGGCAATGTTACTTTTTTTGAAATTCTTTTTTTATATATGATTAAAATTTTAGTTTATTTAAAATTTCTTCTTTTATATATGTAAATAAATTTTAGTTAATAAAATTTTTAAACTGAAGTAATTATTAAAATTTATAACTAGTTTTAACAAATTTATATTAAATAATACTTAGGTCCTCTTAACATCCACTTAGCAATTAAATGACTTAAGCTAAATTCTATGTTGGGGTTAGTGATTTTATAAGCGACATTCTCGCATACAACTTACCTTACCTTCGCTTCATGGATATGTCTTTACATTGATTCAATTATTGATGTTCCCATCTTCATGCAAATTATACGTTTAATTGTTAGTATACAAGTTACCTAACTGTCATTATTATGCAAATTATATTCAAGTTTTGAATAAATAATTCTAGTTATGGTTCTTTTTATTCCATAGTTATTTCAATTAATTTGGCTTTGCAATGTCTAAATTCATAGTTATTTTTCAACATGATGTTATCATAAGTTAGAAAATTAAAACAAAGGAAGTTGGAAAACCAAAACCAAGTAGCGTTCGGTATATACAGTGCCTCTGGGTCACGCTTACGGGTAATGTCGTCATGTTGAACTACTGCACTTAACACCTAATAAAGCTACATCAATGACGTCTGTGGCATCGTCCCTATAAATCGTTGGGGAGTAATAAGGGACACTTGGAAGTTAAAATCCAAGGGGTGGTTAATCACCCTTTCAATCGATAATTTAATAAGATAATTTTTAAATGATCTTTCACCCGCTGAGTTAAACTATAGTAAACCCCTATATTGATGTTGAGTAAATGCTTATATTAAATTGATTTAATCTCAAAGATTTGTTGTCGAATGACAAATGGGTTAAGGGTGACGCTTATAATAGGAATTAGGATCTCGTTGTTTTAGGCCACAAGCAATAGGCCATCTTGAGGCTTTGCTTAAGCGCTACCATCGTGGGTAGCAACCGCAGAGAAACTGTCTAGGACATTGACCCTAGAAAGGGTTGCGTACCCACTAATCAGTTTACATCAAACCATAGGGTAGAAAATAGAACTACATACTTTACGCCTTAATCCCGTGCCGAAGTGGGTATGTAGGAAGTCTTGGGATGGAGTTGTCCCTCGTACTCAAGCGTTCGTGGGTGGGGTCTAGGCTTGGTAAAGGAAGGGTTGAGTAAGAATCCTATTTTTAAATATAAAGATAATTAAATTGGAAAGAGTAATTCAATGTATACTCGGAAGGAATCCCGTATGGATTCGCTTGACTTTCCGAGGCTTTAAGCCAAATTTCGAGGCGGAATTCAAGCTTGTATTATGTTATTAAATTACTCCTAAGGATGGCGACCTTGGTGCACTTCTGGTAGAAGAATGTAGTACTTAGTGAGTGGCTTCGGACCCGAATGGTCCCGATGAGCCTAAGTCTCTAGAAAGAGAACCTCCTATCCCAATTGGATAGATGCCTACCCCGTATGAGTAGATGCCTACCCTTATTGGATAGATGAAATCTTATGTCTTGTATGGACAAATGCCTAACCCACATGGTTAGATGCTCATCCTGGATGGATGAATGCCTAATCCAAATGGATGGATGCCCAGAGTATGCAATTGAATAAAACATAATGATTAAATTAAACACACAGAAAAAGAAGAATGGTAAATCTTGTCTAGTTAATTATGGTCGGTTATTACAAGGTATTTGGTCCACTTCCACCCTTGTAAAAATATCATATTTTGTGATGAAGTTTAGCCTTGGTTGGGAAAGTGTTTGTTGAGTGTTTTCCCTTGCTTGTTGTGTTTGCCTGAGTGTAACCTATCTAGGGCTTGGTTCTCCAAGCTCAGGGGTGGCTTCTAGTAAGCCTAGGCTGGGAGGTGAGCTCTCCATGGTCATAGCCTTATGGTTTGTATGCAGGTTTCTTGGAAAAGAAAATAAAAGAAAGCTAGGAGTTGCTGGTTTTTATTTGAGTTTGCAGAAAAAGACTAGGGAAAGGGGATACTATTTTTAGTTGCAGCAATGTATATAAAAAGTTACATGTTGTATTTATTTGAGAAAGAAATGTATTCATTTTAAAGTTCCCATTTAAGAGGGATGAGGGACTAGTTGGGTATCTCACCCATATGTAATGTTGACTATATTGTATTCTAGTATGCTTACAAGAAAAGTATTATTTTGTTAAGTTAATATTGCAAAAATGAAATGTTTTTGTTGGATTAAGTTCCTATAGCTATTGAAATAATATTTGTTGTACTTATGTTTATTTGAAAATAAAATCCATTTTATCTCATATGCATAATGAAAATAGTGTAGATATATAAAATATAATAGCATGTAAGTTATTAGTCTAGAAATGATCTCTTAGTCATATTTACTTAATTCCAGCTGCAAATATAGTAAATTAGATTTTAGAATGGATATTAATGTTGTATTCAACTTAGTAAAATAGTTTTGCATGAAATTTTAAGTTGTATTAATGTTGCTGGAAATTATCTAAATCTGCCATTTTATTCCTTACAAATATTGCAGAAAATAAATCTAGATAAAATAAACTAGCTCTAAAGTTAACTATACGTTTCTTAAAATAGAGAGAAATACATCTATTTAAAATCTATTGGATTAAGTATTCTGTTCTTAAATGTTTTTTTTTTTAAAATATGGATTTAGCCATGAAAGGGAAATCTAGTCATCCAAATAGATTTAAAAATAATAGAGCTAAGTTTAAATGCCATGTGCTTTAAATTCAAATAGGTATGCATGCATATTAAAAAGAGATATACAAAATAAAGAAGATATTTAGCCATTTAAGTTGTTGATCTACTGCATCATAAAAAAAAATAGATTGCTTAAGTGTGTGTGTATATATATATATATATGAGACCACATATTTTATTCAAAAATATTCTCAGCCTGTGAAACTTTAATTTTTTGAAAACATTATAACCACAGAAAAAAAATAAAAAAAATATATATATATATATGTATATCTGTATATATGTATATATATATATATATGTATATGTATATGTATATATATGTATATGTATATATATATACATTGTTCGTATTTTAAATATGTTTTAAAAAATATATATGCAAAAAAAAATATCGAGGGTTTCGAGGAAGGCCGAACCACTGTGGCTACCCACAGTGGATGACACGAGGGCTGCCACTATGGGCAACCACAGTGGTTGGCACCCGACTGCCACTGTGTTTACCCATAGTGGGCGGCACGCAGCCGCCATTGTGGGGAAACACAGTGGCATCCGGGGATGCCCCCCGTCGGGCGCCCATTCAACCCTCCTCTGCTCCTCCGCTCCTCCCTCCATGGCCGCCGCCGATAACTATGGCCACCGCCTCCCTTGCCCTGCAAAAAAAACACACACACATACACACACCCCACACACACATAAAAAAAAAAGAATATCATAGTTAAGCCCTAGCCCGAAAATAGGGTTAGGGCAAGACAATGAGATGAAAGAGAAAAATAGGGTTGTGGGTGGGGCGGTAATTTTATAATATTTTAGTTAAGGCACATGGGGTATTTTTATAATAATGTTTGTTTAAGAAATAAATATTCACATATATAAATATATATGTGTTTAATGAATATATATATATACGATTATATAAACATTTGAATATGATGTTTAAATTTTAATTCTTTAAAGCTTTATATTTTATGAAATTATAACGATTCCTTTGTAAGATATTTGGCCATAGGGGATTATTGTAGTCCACCTAAATCTAGGCTTGTCGAGATTAAACTTTATAGGGCAATTTTTATTATGGATTTATTTAGCCCTTTAGTCAAATTTTAGACACATTATATTTATTGTAAAAATAAATCATGGGATTTAAAAATCCAATTGCTAGAGTTAATTTAATTAATTCCTTCAATGATTAGAAAGATTAATTGAGATTAATAATATCTCTTGTCAATTAATTTAGGGGTTTTTGCCTAAATGAATTTATTATTTATTAATTGATGAGATAATAATAAATTCTTTGGAGAGTTAATTTTCCACATGTAATTTTAGATTATCCCGCTTACTTTATATATTTGTTTAAATTAACTTTAGTTGAGGAAGAATTCAAACATAGTTAAGACAAGACTTGATACTGCATTATTTTAGCAAACTTAGTTTTATTAAGACATGTTTTAAAAAAAAATTATTCCATTTGTACCCAAAAGTTTGGGCATGACAACATTTTCTTTCATTATAAAGGTTAATCTTTAAATAGCTAAGCCTTTAGTCTTACACGTATAAAAGTTTCATTTCTTAAGATTTACTTCATTTAATATAAAAATTGTTTTTTAATAAAGTGAAAGTAACATAAAATAAAGTTTACTATTATTTAATGTAAAAGTTTAAATCTTTAAAAAGTTTAGTTTCCTTTAAAAGTTTAGTTTAGTTATAAAAGTTTCATTTCTTAAGGTTTACTTCATTTAATATAAAAGTTGTTTTTTAATAAAGTAAAAGTAACATAAAATAAAGTTTACTATTATTTAATGTAAAAGTTTAAATCTTTAAAAAGTTTAGTTTCCTTTAAAAGTTTAGTATCTTAAGGTTTACTTCATTTAATATAAAAGTTGTTTTTTAATAAAGTAAAAGTAACATAAAATAAAGTTTACTATTATTTAATGTAAAAGTTTAAATCTTTAAAAAGTTTAGTTTCCTTTAAAAGTTTAGTTTAGTTATAAAAGTTTCATTTCTTAAGGTTTACTTCATTTAATATAAAAGTTGTTTTTTAATAAAGTAAAAGTAACATAAAATAAAGTTTACCATTATTTAATGTAAAAGTTTAAATCTTTAAAAAGTTTAGTTTTTTATAAAAGTTTATTTAAAACTAAAGTTTCGTTGAGTTCATTTTATTTTAATTTTTTTAATAAAATTTAAAGTTTTAAATAAAGTTATTAATATAAAGAGTTTTATTTTGTTATTATAAAGATTTAAAGTTTTTTTAATATAAATTTGTTTAATTAAAATTTATGTTTGTTTTTAAATTTAAATTTGTTATTAAAAAAATTGAAAATAATATTTCTTGATAAATTTTTTAATTATTAAAATTTGATTCAATTTTTAATCAAGGAGGTTATTTATTTTTCGTTTTTTAATTAAAAAGGGGTAATTTTTTTAAAATACTAACCATTATTTGTTCAAGCTTATTTTGTAAATGTCTACTTCAATTTTGGAAATTAAATTAAATAGTTTCAATTATCATTCATGGAAAACGCATATCTCATTCATTTTTCATTTCAAAAACCCTTTGGATGTTGCCACTAATAAAACCTCTGATCCGCTTCAACTGCTCTTCAAGTTGACCAAGACAGATGGAAGACTCGAAATGAGGAAGGACTTGGTTTAATTGGTATATCTATGGTTCTTGAATTGTATGTTCTTATTGGAAATTGTACAAAAGCACATGAAACATGGGAAATTTTAAAAAAAACTTATGATAGCTCAAATGAATCCCGAAAAATTCAGCTTCAAGATCAACTCGAAGATGTCAGGTATACTGATTTTAAATCCATGGATGAATTCTTATTAAAGTTTGATTCTATTAATAGTCAATTAACTGGTTTAGCAGTTAACCTAGGTGATATATGTTTAATTCATCTTATTCTTAAAAAATGTCTTCCTTGTCAATTTTAGCAACTTATTACTAATATTTATGCTTAGCTTGCTATTCCTAGTTTAGCTAGTCAATTAACATGATATTTTTCATAATTTATTAAGTCAAGAGGAAGCTAAATTATTTCAGTTTGGTACTCTTAAAAGTAGTGAACATGCTTTTATGTCTAAAAATCAAAATCATAATAATCATTTTAAATCCAATAATAGTAATAATCATAATAATCATTATTCTAATAATAAATTTCATTCTAAATCCTATAATAACAATTCGATTAATAATAAAAAGAACAATTATTCTAAGAGGTCCCATTGTATGTATTGTGGTAAGGATGGTCATGTGACTAATAATTGTTTTAAGAAGCAAAATGGTAAAAAGCTCATGAACCAGAATAATCAAAATAATCAACAACATAAACCTCATTATAAGAAAGGTTATAATAATGGTAATTCATCTCATCATGCATTTACTTGTAGTTACAATGTTTCAAAGCCTCTTGAATGGATTATTGATTCTGTTGCATCTCAACATGTTACTTCTCATAAATAAATTTTTGATTCTATGCATCTCAATACTTCGAATATTCCTATCCAACTTGCTAACAATTATACTTGTAAAGTAGAAGCTATTGGTGATGTCAATGTTCCTAATGGTAAATTATGTAATGCCCCGCCAGGAAACCCCGTAGGGATTAAGCCAAAACACAAGAATAGAGTGCAATAATTTTTTTTTAAAAAAAGTTACACCACATAAGATACAACAAGATATCAAAGATTCAGATTACATAGCGGAAGACATCAACTAAAACCTAAAGAGTTTCCCAATGAGATTACTTAAATATCACAATTCACTTAACTCACACAATTAATCCAATAAGCTGATTATCTTAATAACGAGATAATTCTTAATCAGGATAATTTCTTTCAAAAGATGGAAATATAAATCACAAGCAAGGATTCATCCATTAAGATCTATTCATAATCTTCATTCAAGCTTTTCATTTAAAATTACAAGCCATACATCTAATATTCTAACACACTAGAATTTCATCATAAACATAAGAGATCTTTTCAAGCATACTTAATTTCCTTAACAACAACTGAATATATTCTATTACTCTAAGTTACATTCTTTCCTATTTCAACTTATTGCATTTCAAAAGACGATTACATACAGGCATCTATGATAAATCTCATCTAAACCACTTAAGCATTCGATCCACATGGCATTCAAGAAGGGACTGAATATAAGCATTTAAAGTTAAATTCCATTTATCCACTTAACCATTCTAACATAAGCTAATCATACACGATAAAGCTGAATAAAGGAAACATGAGAGAATACATCACATAACACCATAATGATCTCGGAGTTCACCCCTAAAGGGCTACATCTCCGGGTCTGCTCAACTGCAAGACCCCTCTGATAATTAATAAAGTTAAGAATACAAGAGGTTACACCAATTACAATCCAGCCATCAAGGCGAAACATAAGCAATATACAAATGACTGCTTCGGTCAATAATACAATAAACGATCCCTGAAAAGAACAGGATCCAGCTGAACATAATCAAAGCTAAAACAAAGGTCCAGAAGAGCATCCACAAAACTGAGCCATCACCACCCAAGGTCTAACATGAACTGACACTCACAAGGGCATAAACAAAAGGACGACCCACAAAGGTACTCTTAACAGGACAAAACGACAACACACTAGCGAACGTAGGGACAAGTGTCATCACACAACCTGGTATGGTTACCATGGCAAGTCTTCATAGGTCCCGGTCCCATACACTGGGTTACCCTAGCAACCTAATCTGAGCTTCCAGCCCATCCAAGTCTCATGTGGACCCACACATCCTCTCGTGAAGACAAGGATGGTGGTTTGCCATTTCAGGCCTTCTCACAGCATGTCGAATCTATGATAGCACTCGTCCCATGTGTGAGGCACATTTATCTTACTTAGAGATTACATTCTAATCTACTGTTAGGTTATCACTTATTAGACTCACTTTCGACGGGTTACCCAGCAGCCACTTTGGGCGCGGCCCCCAATCGAAAGCCACTTTCCCATACGACACTAGACCAAACTCAGATGAACTCAAAAACCAAGGAATAGACATGGTCAGATGAATGGAGTTCAAGAAGGGAGAGACAACCATCAGGTCAAACACGACTCAAAGATGAACACTTACAGACGGTACTCTAACTAGAGACCTGACCAACTAAGGTCAACCACGAATCATCATTCGACTCACACAAAAGGATAAGGCCAACTACGACAACATCCCAATACAACAGTCAACTCAGAATTGAGGACTGAAACAGGCACCCCAAATCATTCCATACGACAGGGTCCCATCAAAACAAGCACGACTTGCCATTTCATAATCAAAAGCGAATACAGAAATTAAACTCGCATAGGAATATTCAACAGATACAATCTTTCCGAACTGATCTAAACATTAAAATTCGATCAAGTTTTCTACAAGATCTAAATCCGATTACAGTTATCTATCTCATCTAGGAATAGGTTGTTCTTGGTTTTCTAACTCTCTAAGGTCCAAAGCATTGAACAGACATATAAAGCCATAATGAGTTTTTAAACCAATTCATATTAATAAAATTCAGACAACCATTAATCAAATAAATAAGATATTTAATCTCCAACAAAACATCATTAACATACTGGTCCAAAACCGACCTCTACAGTTTCGTATTTTCAAACCCAGATGCATAATACGGATCACAGAAATATAATTATAAAAAGAGGATCTAAAGAAGATAATCATTTCTAAAAGCATATCGTTTCAGTTTCTAATGATCAATGGTAAATTATCTCACTTACTTCTCGATTACTCAAATGATATGTTCTAAGATAATATTTAACATCATCAATTAGTAATTACATCGTATTTCAATGATTTTCCAATAGCATAATATTCTATTTTGTTTTTACACAATACTACCTCAATTAGCCAAATGCTCTAATCAGCTAGAAGGTAAAATCTAAATTTATTAATCCAAGATCAATCAAAATATAATCAATGATATTCAGTTGCGAAATTAACAGTTTTAGAACTTAATCAGAAAGAGAGCATAAGTCATGACATGAGATTGAATAATTAATTCACCTATAAACTCTATTATAAAATTAATCAATATCCAATTAACATTTATCAAGATTGATGCCACCTTATCATAATTAAGAAACTAAATAAAACTTAACATTAAAATAACTTACATTAAAATGATATTAATATCATATGCATTTTTTTTTTTTTTGATAAAAAAAAAAATACATTAAAAAAAACCATTTTAAAAACTATGTTTTTTTTAAAAAAAAAACACATTTAAAAAAAAAGGAAGCGAGGGCGGGGCCCATCTCCCAACTGGGATGGCTGGGCGCCCAACCCTAGCTGCAGGCGGCGCCACGGTGGTGCCCGTAGGTCCTGCGGCACCCTGCGGCCACCATCGTGGGCCGCGGCCGCTGTGTTTGCTGAGCGGGAGAAGGGAGTAAGGGGGACGAGCGGGGGAGGGGAGGAGGAGCGGGTGGAGCTCCGCTCCCCGCCCTCCAAACCCCAACCCAAACAGTTAAACAAACACGCCCAGTCCGAAAATAACACAAATGCCCAGCACAAAATTGATAAAGAATTTTGATTTAATAAAAGTTCGGTTTAAACGAACTGTGTTTGGTGTCATAATTTCTTGATGGTTTTTTTTTCATCCTTTACAAACACCCAAAAAGAATAGAGGAATTAACAACACCTCAAATACATTTCCAGCCAAGCTAATTAATTTACTAAATCAGTTCATAAGCATGGCATTCAATGGAGAATCTGGAACCAAGATAGCATGAAACATCCAAACCCCCATTTCCATTTTATACAATAACTAAAATTGAGGATTAGATCCTACCTGATCTCGCGTTCTTGGCAAGATCTGTTGAAGAGTCCCAATCTCCAGCTACCAAAACCCTCCTTCTCCATCCAAAATCCCCAAATTTCATCTCCAAAATTTCTTTCCAACCAAAAATTCTCCAAAATGTCCATCCTCCAATTTTCCCCAAATTTTGGGTTATATGGAAGAGTTGACCAAAATTCCATTTTTGGAATTAAAATTCTTATTTACAAATAATTCTCAAAATTTAATCCTTTTCTAACTATAACAACAATTGACTTGCTTTTCAATTCAAAATCGATTTTCTCATTTAATCCAATTTAGCCTTTCTAATTCAGAAGCCAATGGAATGCAATTAAATCTATTGCGATAAAATACAAAACTTTCTTTTTCAGCAGCATATCTAAAATGCATTTAATATTCAAAATCAGTCATTTAATCGAACTTACTCCCAATCTAAAATGAGCAATCCAATATCAATGAAAATCGCATAACGAAATCCCAATTACTTTAGTCCATTAATCTCTAATGCACAAATACATATATAATCAAAATAATTACTAAGGACTAATTAATCAATTTAACCATGCACACCAAGCATGCAAATCGAGAAGGTCAACCAAACAGACGACTCGCAAACCCAAACAAAAAGGGAACACCGACGACAACTAACGATGCTCACTTGAGCACGACGAAGGTCAACCAAGGTCTTACGGCCACCTAATCCAACTCTAAGGATTAAAGAGGTACACTCAAACCTGCAAATTCAGGTGAAGACGAACCTCGCACTCATGCGGTGTTGTACCTGAAATTTCCTGCAACCAAGAGTCATACATGCATACATATAGAAACTTAATGAAAGCGTTAGCCCAATAATAATACTACGAAATAGGAACACCGAATACTTGCATACAACTAGAGTGAAAACCACATCAACAACTATGCGTTAAATCAAACATCTGACTATAACATTATATTAAGGTAAACTAACCAAGATTAATTGAGATTAGAAATTGATTCGAGTAGGGGTACTACAAATTACATGATGTTCTTTATGTTCTTGAATTAAAATCAAATTTTCTTTATGTTTCTAAGCTTTGCCAAGATTATAAGATTGAATTATATAAGGATATGTGTTATATCATTGATCCAAAGCATAACCAAGTTATTGCTAATGCTAAAATGGACAATGATAACTTATTCAAATTTTATGAGTTTGCTTGTTCAAAGTATTCTTTGCTTACTACCATTGATTTTAATGTTTGGCATGAAAGACTTGGCCACATAAATTCTAATAATATTGCCTTGATGCAAAAAACAAATATGGTAGATGGATTGCCTAGCATTGTTCCTTCTAAAATTGTATGCACAGGTTGCATGAGTGGTAAGATGCATAGGGAGCCCTTTCCTCATGGTCAATCATGGAGGGAAAATTATAAATTTCACCTCGTTCATAGTGACCTTTTGGGACCCATGGAGAATACCTCCATCCAAGGATCAAGGTATGCACTTATATTTGTTGATGATTTTTCTAGGAGAACTTGGATCTATTTCCTTGATAGCAAGGATCAAGTTCTTGATGTTTTTATTGAATTTCATATGTTTGTTGAAAGGCAATTTGGTTTTAAGATTAAAATCCTTAGAACTGATAATGGTAAGGAATATATTAATAATGTATTTAATGGTTATTTGAAATCTTTTGGTATTAAACATGAGCTTACTATTCCCTATACACCTCAATAAAATGGTGTAGCAGAAAGGAAGCATATAACCATTGTTGAAATAGCTAGATGTTTATTGCATGCTAAGAATATAGATTATAAATTTTGGGCTGAAGTTATAGCTTGTGCTACTTATCTTATTAATAGAACACCTACCAAAGCCTTAAAGGATATAACTCCTGAAGAAGTTTGGTTTGGTAGAAAGCCCAATTTAAAGCATTTAAGGATTTTTGGTTCCATTTCTTATGTTCATAAACCTAAACAAAAAAAGGCACAAATTAGATTCTAAATCTTCTTCATATATATTTGTTGGTTATGATGAACATTCTAAAGCATATAGAGTTTACAATCCTATCAGTAACAAAGTTAAAGTTGCTAGAGATGTTTGTATTGCTGAAAATGGTATTCATGATTGTTCTAATGTGTAGGATAATGAATTTATTGAAAGTAAGTTTGTGGTTGTGGAGGAGACACCCCCTTCTCTAAACCCTACTTCTTCTCTCAACCCTACTCCTAATGCATCTATTTCTAAAATTGATAGTGATGGTGATCATGATAATTCCACTCCTAATGATTCTTCTTCTAGTGATGATTCTATTACTTCTAAAAGGAAGCCTAAATGGTTTAAGACTTTGATTCAAGAAAGTGGTGATTATTTAGCTAGAATGGATAAACTTAAGGCTAGAAGAATAAATTATTGCAATTATGCTTTGATGTCTACTATTATGAATTTAAATGATCCTAATTCATTTGACCAAGCTAAAAATCAACCTCATTGGCAAAAAGCTATGCAAGAAGAATATGATATTTTGCTTGCTAATCAAACTTGGGATTTAGTTTCTTTTTTTTTTTCAATAAAAGTGGATTATTCCACTAAACATTTTTATTAGTATTTTTAATTGTTTTTTATTTTCTACACAGGATTCAAAGAGCATACCGGAGGAAAGAACCCTAGGAAGAAAACCTTCGGTCATAGCTCATAAAATAAACCTATAGTATGTAACAGGTCAGTTTATACACCCCACCCAAAACCACATACAAAATGTGGTCACAACACATATAATATCAGTTTTACATAGAGTTGCTATCAATGGAAGAAGACTCCACAACTACTAACAATGGAAGAAGATAGGATTTTCCAAAGCCCTGTGCCAAATCCCATGAGCCAAAAACCTTCCTGCCAAAAAAGAAAGTATCAAAAAACCTTTGGAAAAACACTTTTGTATCAAATACCATGAGATCAAACTCTCCTATAGACAACGAACATGAATACTTGAAATGAAAGGGGAAAGCAGGAATAATTATCATCATAAAATTTTACATCAACATTACTCAAGAAAATCACATAACTATTGTTGCAAACCTTCCCATACCCTAGAAGGAATTTCCTCAAAACCCACCTCTCACTGATTAGCATTGCAATCAATGGCTAAACTTGCCAAATAATCTGCAATCTTATTAACTTCTCTGTAACAATGGGATAACAAGAAAGATTCAAACAATTCTAATTTTTGTAAAATGAGATCAAGTATATACTACAAATTCCAACAATTCGATTTCTTTTTCATAACACATTGAATAATCACCATAGAATCACCTTCAATTATTAAGTCCTTAATTCCCAAAGAGATTGCCATATCCAATCCAAAAGACAAAGCATGAAATTCTACATAATTGTTAGTTTCAAAACCAATAGCATGACACTTAGCTCAAATAAAATTTGCATTGTGATCATAAATTACCATGCCTACCCTAGTCGGCCCAGGGTTACCATGAGAGGCCCCATCAAAATTCAGTTTAATGTGCCCCTATAGAGGAGGTTTCCATCTAGCAGAACATCTCTTACCTATTGCATCATTCTTTTTTAAAATTGAACCATGAGAGGGTAAAACCGACAACATCTTCCAAACTCTAGCAACTCTAGTATCCCAGTGTGAAAAAGAAGTAAGATTTTTCATATTCTTATAAATAAATGACAAAGCAACCTCAGAGATTGAAGATTCAATTTTTAATAGAACCTTAGACACAAGAGAACTTGTTTTCTTAAATATCTTGTTGTTTCTCTCTAGCCAAACATTCCAAATCACAATAGATGGAGATATGATCCAAAGGCATGTGCATAAAAAGTTGAGGCAAACATAAAGGGCCAAGATCTAAAATGGGAAATGAGATCCTTACCAATAACAAAGGATATATTTAACTTCTCAAACAACTACTGCCAACATTCATAAGCATAATCACAATGTAGGAATAGGTGTAAAGAAGATTCTAAATTTTTGTTACAAATGACACAAGGGAAAACAATAGTAATACCAAGCCTATCCAGTCTCATACTTGTAAGGACTCTGTCCTAAACTGCCAACCAAGCAAAGGCTCTAGCTTTGGGAAGACAAGCCGAATGCCAAAACAACTTATAAGGCTAGGATGATAAATCTTTAGCAACCATAAGAGAGTTGTAACCATCTTTAACAATATACTTACCAGAAATATTCTTTGTCCAAATAAGTTCATCCTCGGAATTAGAAAGAAATACAATTCTACCCCCCAAAATCTTCTGAAAATATAATTTCATACTTTGATCAACATCTAAGAAATCAATCGACTTCCATCTAGCGAGCTTAAGGGGTCCACTAGTCACAATTTCAAAATAATCTGCTACAAAAACACCCCAAAGGGAGGAAAGAATAGTGATCAAAGGAGACCGATCCCTAATATTCACCAGAGGTGTGTGTCCATTCCATACTTCATCCCAAAATCTAACCTTTCTACCATTATGTACAATCCATGAGAGATGAGGCAAAATAACTGATCTACATTTACAAAGGAAATTCCAAATAGCAGAACCCGAAGGCAAATTTGAGACTTTAAAAATGTACTCTCTCGGTCCATTATTTAAATATTTGGCAAACATAATCTGTGCCCATAAGGAGCTAGGCTTGTCATATAATTTCCAAACCAACTTAGCACCTAAGGCTAAATTCTGATTCTCTAGACTCCAAATTCTTGTTCCCCCAAGTTCCTTAGGCAAACATACCTTATCCCATGAAACTAAACGGAGTTTTCTCTTACCATCTTTATTATTGTTCCAAAGAAAATCTCTAAGAGTATCCTGTAAACTAACAATAGCTTCTTTTGGAGACTTCAAAATAGACATGAGATATATGGGAACAACATTCAAAACAGACTTGATGAGAACAATTTTACCTGCCAAAGTTAACCATCTATGATTCCATGAGAGAATTCTTTTAGAAATGACCGAAATAATGTTATCCCAAAAACCAATCTTATCCTGTTTAATAAAGAAAGGAATCCCAAGGTAAGTACATGGAATATTTCCAATCTCAAATCCCCAAAAAGATTGCAACCTATGTTGAGCCAGTTGTGATGTATTAAAGAAGAAAATCTGTGATTTATCACCATTCACTTTCTAACCAAAAAATAATGCATAATTCTATATTATTCCTTTAATAACTTTTGCCTCAACTAATGAAGCATGTCCAAAATAATAGAGTATCATGTGTAAAGAGACAATGAGAAATACTTTAGGGAATATTCTGAATCCTTATACCTTTCCAAAGCCCCCCCACTTTAGTAGCCCTAATAGCCCAACTAAAGGTTTCAACTAGGAGAATAAACAAAAAGGGAAAAAGGGGATCTCCCTATCTCAAACCCCTAGAGGAAGAGAAAAAATCACAAGGAGAACCATTAATTAAAACTGAGAATCTTGCAGAAGAAATACATGCACGAATCCATTTTATCTAGGCCTTGGAAAAACCTAACTTCTCAAGAACAACACATTAAGCCCCCCACTCTACTCTATCATAAGCTTTCATCATGTCTAGTTTAAGTATCATGGTCGGGGTTCTTTGGGTGGAAATAGAATGTAGAACCTCATGTGCTACACTTGCACCCTCTGTCATCTCCCTTCGAGGAACAAAACTACCTTGCTCCAATGAAATGATCCTAGGTAGAATTTTTGCCAACCTAAGGGAAATTACCTTCGTAAATATCTTATACACAGTGTTACATAAAGCAATGGGGAAAAAGTCAACAAAAGTCTTAGTATCCTCTTTTTTAGGAATAATTGCAATTATTTTAATATTAAGTTCTTTTAAAACAAACCTATTTCTCCTAGCTTCCTCGAGAGCCAATAAAACATCATTTCCTACAAAATCCCAACATTTCTAAAAAAATAAAGGAGTAAAACCATCTGGTCCCGGAGCTTTATCCAAATTCATGGCAAAGACAACACTCTTAAATTCTTCTAAGGAAAAGGGAGACATCAACATCTTATTGTCTTCCAAAAATACTAAAGGAGGAATAATAGATATAATATCATTGCTGAGATTTCCATTTTCCAAAGATAATAATGACTTAAAAAACCTAACTGCCTCTGAAGCAATGTCCTCCAGCTCTGTCAATAAATTCCCATTCTGACACTTAATACAAGATATCCTATTCTTACATCTTTTAATCTTAGTTGAAGAATGAAAAAAATTTGTGTTTGTGTCACCATCTGAAAGCCATAACTCTCTAGATTTTTGTCTCCAATAGATTTCCTCTCTAGCTAACACCTCCTCAAGCTGTAATTTTAGTGACTTCAATTGATCAAAAACTTGTGGCACCATACCATGTTGAAGAACATGAGGATTAAGACACTGAATCATATCTTGAATCCTTTGTTTCTCTTGGAAATTGTTCTTAAAATGCGAGATATTCCATTCCCTAATATTCAATTTCAAATAACTTAACTTCTTAGCAATCTAAAACATACAGGACCTAGAACAAAAAGGAGCGAAATTCCACCATTTGATAAGCAGAGGAAAAAAGGAAGAATCCCTAAACCACATGGGCTCAAATTTAAATGGAGACTTAAAAGAAGCCCTATCCTCAATAACTGAAAGGGAAATTGGAAAATGATCAGAACCCGAGACTGATAGAATAGAGGAAAAGAATTCAAAATCTGAATCAATCCAATTCTTAGATAACAAAAACCTATCTAATCTCTTAACAATTTGAGAAAAATCCCTTCTCATGTTTGTCCATGTGAAAACTCCATTCTGAGACTTACAATAAAAAAGGCTCATATCAGAATTGAAATCCCCAAAGTCATCCATAATCCTTTTATTAGGGAAAACACCTCTTTTCTCACCTAAATTAGTGATAGCATTAAAACCACCCCCGAAGATAATAAAGGAACCATGTCTTAAGGGAGAAGAAATCCTCTTTAATTCACCCCATAACTTACTCTTCCCTTGAATTCCTGATGGAGCATAAATGTTAAAAAGCTAGAATTTAACCTTTGAAATATTTCTTATAACTAAAGTCAACATCCAATTTGTAGTAGATGGCACTAACTGTACCTCAATATTATAATTATTCCAAAGCAGTGCCAAACCTCCTGAAGCACCATAAGCAAGAGAAGAAAGAAAATTCCACCTTCTCCAAGATGTAAAAACCAAATCAACAGACTCCTTTGACAACTTTGTTTCTTGCAACATAAAAATATCACACTTAATTAAGTCCATCTAGGACTTAACTAAGTGTCTTTTGTTAGGGGCATTTAATCCCCTAACATTCCAAGAAATAATTCTCATTGTCCTCGAGGGGAGGCCGAAGCTCCCCTCTTCCCATTAATCAGAGAATTTTTGCTTTCCCCAAAGCAAACTTGCAAATTATGTTTCACAGACCCTGATCTTGTCACAGGAGGACTAGTCACAGATCTTTTACTCCTCTTTCTTTTTACACTTACAGGAGTTAGACATGTTGGTGCAGGAGAACCCAAGGCAACACATGGCCATCATAAGGCCACATTGAAGGACAATGAAGATTATAAATATTTTGATATTGTAAGGTCAATATTGACCATTTAAATATGTAATCATGGTTAATAAGACCATTCAAAGTCATGAAACTCATAAAATGAGTTATTTTGTAATGAGTTGTAAAAGTTGTCAAAATGGGCAAAATTGGGCAAATTGAGCATGTAATGGGGTTCAAGGGTAAAGTAGGAGTTTTTTTTAATGTTTTGTGTTCATAAGGTCTTAAAATACCATATCCATGTAATAGAAATGTTGATTAGTTTCATAACACAAGGGAGATCAAAAGTTGTTATGTAAACCAAGTGAGTAATCATGTGTAAAACAACCAAAGTTAGGTACAAGGGGTAGTTAGAATCAGTTAGATTCAGTTTGGGGTTGGGTTTAGATTTAGATATTATATATGTGAGTGTGGAGGTCTAATCCAGGGTTGGTTGGTGTGTTTTGGAAGAATGAAGATCAATAAAATGTTGTTTTGTAATGCTATATTCTAACATTTTTGCTGATTTGAAATTATTTATTCATTGTTATGGATTGATCCTATTATGAAATATATTAGAAGTTGAAATATTATGGGTTTTATTTCATTTAAAGTTGATTTGAGGTCCTTCCATGTTATGTGGTGAAAGATTGAATTATTTCTTTGAAAACTATCAAAACCTTGCCTAGGTTAACCCGTTTTGGTAAAACAATCGTATCTTTTGTTTTAACTATTGGATCTTTATGAAAATTGGGGAAACGTTTTGTATCAAACCCATATACAATCCTACTAGAGAGATTGGATTCAGAAGAAATATTGAAAAATTTATTCACGGTTGTTCATCACAGTTCATAACAAAAAATCAGACAAGATAATGGTTTGGACAGTCATAGTTTGGTTAATCCATTAAGATATGAATTCATGTTATTAAAAAGTATTTGTATTGACCTTAGCATATTTTTAGAACCCTCTCATAACATTGGCAGGTGCAAGGAAGGGATTTTAATTATCTTACTATGGTTTGGCAGTGAAGTCATATGACTGTCATAAAAGAGGGATTGACTGTCATAATTTTAGTTTCAGTCCTAAACTTAGTCATATGTTGTTCATCTGAGAGGTTAAATGTCACAACCCTCCTTTATCACTTTTGATTTGATGCAATTATAATTATGTTTTTGGTTAAGCTATTTAAAATGATTGAATAAATGTTATAAAAGAATAATAATAAACACACACACACACTTGGAGAATTTAATTCAAAAGTATTATTTTTATTTTATTTATTTCCACTCCCAATTATGGCACATGTTGTAGGAGGAAATAGAAGCTTCTAGATGAATCCCCACCACCTTGCATGTAACTCCCCCACTAAGTTTTTAATCAATTTGCATGAGTCCAATATTGGAAAAGAATCTCTTTTTTTAATTAAATTCTCTACATAGTGAAATTGAGGGATTTTCCTTATAAAATTGTATGCAAGTTTTAAAGAAGGGAGTTGATTTTGTTTTGAAGAAAATTTCCCAATTTTTTAGTAGTAGGATCTTCTTTGGTAGTCTCATTTTTGTTGCAGGATTTTAAGTTGTTGTTTGAAAGATTTCTCTCAAGTTGCAAGGAAGGATCAAAAGGATAGCTAGAGGATTCAACATCAAGCTTTGATAAGCTAGGTTCTCTTCTTGTTATTTCACATTTCCATAGGAGAAAATGGTATTATCCAAAATATAGCTTCTAGATCTTCCTTTATGAAATTTTCTTTTGTGATAATATTGAAAGGATAGCTTATTTATTTGTTTAATTTATTTTTTTTGAAAAGAAATATCAGATCTTGCTTGCATGTGAAAGATAGCTATTATTTGTTTAAATTTCTTAGAAAATATCAGATCTTGCTAGATTGAAAATTTAAATGTAATTCTTTTTAAAAAAAATCTTACTTCCCTTCAAACAGAAAATGCCTGATAATAAGATATAAATCTCTCTGTGAATAACCCTCTGTGTTATTCATTCTTGTGAATAAATCTTTATTCTCATTGTTTACATTAATAATATTTTTTATTTCATATATCTGGTTATATAAATCTCTCTGTGCAAAAAGGAATATAAATCTCTCTCTGTGTTATTCATTCCTGTGAATAAATCTTTATTCTCATTGTTTACATTAATATTATTTTTTATTTCATATATCTAGTTATATAAATCTCTCTGTGCAAAAAGGAGTATAAATCCCTCTCTGTGTTAATCATTCCTATGAATAAATCTTTATTCTCATTGTTTACATTAATATTATTTTTTATTTCATATATCTGGTTATATAAATCTCTCTGTGCAAAAAGGAGTATAAATCTCTCTCTGTGTTATTCATTCCTGTAAATAAATCTCTATTCTCATTTGATTACATAATTTTTTTTTTTACATATATATCTGGTTATATATTCTCTCTGTGAATATTAGTTGAAATTGAAGAATATATTTCCCTGTGAATAATCCTCTGTGTTATTCATCCCTGTGAATGCTGGAAATAAATTCTTTCCCTGTGAATGCTGGAAATAATTTCTTTCCCTGTGAATGCTAGAAATAAATTTTTTCCCTGTGAATGCTGGAAATAAATTCTTTCCCATGCTAGAAATAGATTCTTTCCCTGTGAATGCTGGAAATAAACTCTCTACCTGTGAATGCTGGAATAAACTCTCTCTCTCTCTATAAATATTAACCCCCTATTTACTATTAAAACAAAAAAAAAATCGCTTATTTTATTTTTGTAGTTAGTTTTTTTTATATATTCTTTTTAAATTGCAATTTGGAATTTTTAGTAATTACTTTGGGTTAAATTTTAAGTTAATTGCTAATAATTATTTTTGTTTAAATTTTAAGTTTAATTGTTAATAATTGCAATTTAGGAAATGTTAATTCTTTCCTTAGTATAAATTTTAAGTTATTGAATTTAACTTAGAAAAATTTATAAGTATTAGGGATTATTGTGTAGTAAATTCATAATTAACTTATCCTTAGTAAATTTTATATTTGTAAATTATATTATATCAAATTCTTTTAATTAGAGTTATTCAATCCATTTAAGATCCATTGGGGCACTTAGTTGGCCTTTAGCAATTAATTCACATTAATATGATTTGAATCAAATGTCTAAATTAATCACTATTTTTGGATTGCTTAATCATGCATGCAAGTTACACTATTCTTATATCATGCAAATTACTTATAGATTAATTAAATTTATTGACGTTATCATCTCCATGGAAGTACACATGTAATTATTAATATGCAAGTTTTCATATGCAAGTTATATTTCAAGTCATGGTTTTTATTCTACGTAATTCATCAAGTAGTTATTTCAATCAATTAAAATTATGCACGTTCAATTTGTAATTGTTTTCAAGCATGATGTTTTCATTGCTTCTTAGTTAGAAAACTAAATAAAGGAAGATGGAAACCAAAACCTAGTAGCGTTCGGTATATACGGTGCCTCTGGGTCACGCTTACGGGTAATGTCATCATGTTGAACTACTGCACTTAATGCCTAATAAAGCTACATCAACTACGTCTATGGCATCGTCCCTATAAATCATCGGGGAGTAATAAGGGACACTTGGAAGTGAAAATCCAAGGGGCGGGTAATTCCCCTTGGATCGATAATCTAATAAGATAATTTTTAAATGATTTTACATCCATTGAGATAAACCATAGTAAACCCCCTTTAGGGTTGGTTAAGTAAAATTCTTTTATGAAATTGATTTAATCTTGAAGAGATATTGGTGATTGACAATTTGGTCAAGGGTGATGCTCATGATAGGTGTTAGGATGTAGTTGTTAGGCCACAAACAATAGGCCATCTTGAGCCTTTGTTTAAGTGCTACCACCATGGGTAGCAACCACAAAGAAACTATCTGGGACATTGACCCTAGAAAGGGTTGCATACCCCCACTAATTAGTTTACATCAAACCATAGATTAGAAAATAGAACTACATACTTTACGCCTTGATCTCGTGCCGAAGCGGGTATGTAGGCAGTCTTGGGATAGAGTTGTCCCTTGTACTTAGGCGTTCGTGGGTGGGGTCTAGGCTTGGTAAGGAAGGATTGAGTAAGAATCCAAATTTGAAAGATAATTAAATGGAAAAATTAATTCAATGCATACTCAGAAGGAATCCCGTATGGATTCGCTTAACTTCCCGAGGCTTTACGCCAAATTATGAGGTGGAATCCAAGCTTGTATTATGTTATTTAATTACTCCTAAGGACGGCGACCTCGGTGCACTTCTGTTAGAAGAGTATAGTACTTAGTGAGTGGCTCAAGACCCGAATGGTCCTGATGAGTCTAAGTCTCTGGCCAGAGCACCTCCTATCCCGATTGGTAGATGCCTACCCCGTATGGGTAGATGCCTATCCCATATTGGATAGATGAAATCTTATGTCCCATATGGACAAATTCCTAACCCATATGGTTAGATGCTCATCCCGAATGGATGAATGCCTAATCCAAATGGATGGATGCCTAGAGTATGCGATTGAATCAAACACAATGATTAAATTAAACACACACAAAAAAAAGAATGGTCAATTTTGTTGAGTTAATTATGGTGGGTTATTACATTAAAGAGTCTGAGTTTGTGTTTGGTGTCTATTGAAGATCTTGTCTTGTAAGGGTGTTTTTAAGATTTTGAAGAGTCTAGTGAAGAGTGTTAAGCCATTGTTGTGAGATATGCCTGATTAGCATAGATATTTTTCCCAAGTTTGTGTTCATCCTATAAACCTCTGCATCACATGTTTTCTTAGGCCTACCAAGAGAGACCGAATGCCTCCCTTTCCCACTAGCGGGAGAAAGGGACAAAATCTTTTGAATTCTAGCATCAATTTCCATTTGAGTCTTAAGATTATTTGGAGGCCTGCCTCTCCCAAGAGAAACCACTGATGGTGAAAAAACCAGAGTGGTTTGGACAATTGGTAAACTCTTGCATGACTTTGGAGAAGCCAGGATAATTGGATTATCTTCAAAACCCAACTCTGTTGTAGCCAAAACTGCAAAAGGATTAGCAGATGCAGAAATTGGAAGGGTCAAGTTTATACCCCCCAAATCATTCTCAATTGAACAAACAACTCTATTAGTAATACCCTCATCTATCTGATGTGCATGATTGTTAAAAATATCATTCACTTGTTGAACCAGATTCTCATTTGGCATATTAATAGGGACAACCTCTGATGGATTGCTACTCCCCAAGGAAGATTCATTAGCCATATTAATTTCAACATTCAGAGGGGAATTATTAGACACCAAATCCTGAATTTCTTGAACTAAAGAAGCATCATTAGAAAAACCTATGGCAGGTACATGTTTAATAATTTCCATATCAACCACTTCATTTTTATCTAAATTCACATTCTTTGAAGAATCCAAAACCTCCTTATGAGTGCATGAAGACAAATTGTCATCCTCACCCTTTATGTGATTATTTGGCATCTTAGGGCAATCTATTGTCAATGGATGATCTGCTCCATTTATCGAGGGATTACCATCCATCACTATACCCCTATTATTAGAAAATGTCTTCAGTAAAGACGAAAGTGAGACTAAACTCGAAGTGTGATCATTTGGTTTCCCAAAACTACGACACAATGGATTATTTTCAAGATTAATGTGACCTGTTTCTACCAATTTATGCGAAGAGACATTTCCACATCTTTCAATCGAAGGTCCCATCGACAAACTATCTTTATTAAGGGATTTAGGGACAGAGCCAACAAATTTCTAGTTTTTCTTAAAATCCATAAGTAACGGAGCATCCAAAAGTAACGGAGACAAAAGAAGCTCCGTATCTAATTTCTCAATTGACTGGCACCAAATACCATCATGAGACTTGATAATACAAGTACGAGGGCAAACATTGTTAGGGTTAATAAGAACACAATTTTTTACCAGAACCTCCCCCTCCATAAAGTCCATTTTAGATGTTAAAAAAGTCCCAATAGTATTTCCAATTTGCTCAAGAACATCCGGATCCATAAATTCAAAAGGAATTTTAGGTAAACCAAACAAGAAAGGACTAAGTTTCAAACTAGACGGTCATGCCCAAACTTTTGGGCACAAACGGAATAATTCTTTTTTTAAAAATCTAACCTAATAAAACTAAGTTTGCTAAATAATGTATTGACAAGTCTTGTCTTAACTATGTTTGATTTCTTTTCAACTAATAATAATCTAAACACTAGATCAAGTAAGCGAGATAATCTAAATTAAATACGGAATATTAATCCTCCAAAGATTTATTATTATCTCGTTATTAAATTAATAAATTCGTTTAAACAAATCTGCAAGAGATATTGCTAATCTCAATTAGTTTTTTTATTTTTATTATTTGCCTAGGAACTAAATTAATTAGCCCTAGCACTTAAATTTATAAAGCCTATTATTTATTATAATTTGTCTAAAATTTGACTATAGGGTCACTTAAACCCATGATGCAATTGTGCTATAAAATTATATTAATGATGGCCAAAATAATTTAACTCCTAAGGCTAACTATTGCAAAAGTATTTATTATTCTTCTCCCATAAAATTCAAACCCAAAAGGATTATAAGCTAGCTTTTAAATAAAATCCTTAGAAAAACTCTACTCAATAACAATTTGTAATTTCACTTTTTGAAAAATAATCCAATTAAAATCTTAATTTATAAATCATATATATATATGTAACTACATATATATCTATGTGCTATTACACCATGAATATATATTTTATATATATATATATATATATATATATATATATATAAGATATGTAAGGAGTTTGTTAAATAATATATAGTCTTGTTCAAAGTCTATGGGGATACCCTATTCAAAATTTGAATAGGGTTTCTCCCTTCTTTTTTTTATTTTATGTAATAATGGAACCCTAACTTCTTTTTTTTATAACACATGCCACACATATTTTTTTTTTATAATAGCCATGTGTGTTTTGCCCCAACCCAAAAGTTGGGTTAGGGCATGTGTGTGTGTGTGTCTTCTTTATTTTTTGTGTGTGCAGGTTGGAGGAGGAGGCGGCCATGGCGAAAGGCAGAGGTACTACTCATGGGGAGAGGCGGGGGTTTGTAGCACGGGGCGACAGAGGCGATTCCCATGTGGGCTCCCTGCAGAAGCAACTGCAGCCATGACTACGGGTCACGGCCCACAGTGGCGGCCTTGGTCATTGCTGTGGGTTGCGGCCCGTAGCACGGCTGCCGCTGTCTTTGTGGGACGCTGCCCACAGGGGAAGGTCGAAGCCTCCCCAGTTGTGGGTTGCGGCCCACAGAGTGGCTGCGGCCGCTGTTGGGGTCGCCGCCCACATCGGTGTCTTTTTTTTTCATCCGCCTGTGTGCAGCGCTTGGTCCGAGGGGAGGGTTCACCGAAAATTACTTGCTATTAAATTTTTTTTTTAAAGATTTTAAAATACTATATATATATTTATATACACTTTTATGTGGCTACATGATTTTCAAATAACGTTCTTTTCAGAGGCATGATATTATTATTATCAAATAGAATATGAGTTTTTATTTATTTATATATATATATATCTATATATATATATATGTATATGTATATACACATATACACACCTTAGCATACTGTATTTTTTTTTTTTAACTTTATAAACCATGCAGAAAACTAATAAAGAAAATGACAGCATGAAATAGATGTATTATTCATTTTCTATTATGATAATATTTAGGCTTTAATTTCTGAATTTATCTTGTTTATATATAAATCATGAACTAATTATCTCCCTAGCATATATAGCCTAGCATAGTGAGAAATACTATATTTTTTTAATTGTTTAAAGCATTCTGTATATTTCACTTTTAAAAATGAACACTAACAGCAACATCTAATGTATTTCTTCCCTTTTTTTTTCTAAGTCTAGATGCTAACTTTAGAAGTAGACTATTACTTTCAGATTTAATTTCTGCAATAAATAAAATGACAGAATGTAATAATTTTTAACAGCAACTATATTAACCTAGAAACATTTAAAAACCAATTTAGAGATAGACATATTAAACCTATTTAACCATAATTTGTATTTTCTTTTAACTAAATAGGTCTAGATGTAGCTTTTAAAAATCCCATAATTTCATTTTGCATGATGGAACAAAATGAACTTTTATTTTCCAATAATAAGAAAGCAACAAATATATTAACTCAACAACTATAGGAACTTAATGCATAAATAACACTTTTTTTTTTGCAAAAATAACTTAATAGGGAAAATACAAGTTTCTTTCGAGAGCTTTTAGAATACATAGTAGTCAAAACATTACAAAAGGGTGAGACACCCATCTAGTCTCTCATTTCCATTAAATGAAGACTTGAAATAAAAATGAATACATTTCTCCTAATTTTTTTTTTGAAATAAATACAACATATAACTTTCCTTTTTACATTGCTGTAAATAAAATACAATATTCTTTTCCCTAAACTTTTCTGCAATTCAAATAAAAACCAGCAACTCCTAGCTTCTTTTTTTTTCTTTCTCCCAAGTAACCTATAAATAAAACATAAGACTTGACCATGGAGTGCTCACCTCCCAGCCTAGGCTTACTAGAAGCCACCCCCGAGTTTGGAGAACCAAGCACTAGATAGGTTACACACATGCAAACACAACAAGCAAGGATAAACACACAACATAAACTTTCCCAACCAAGGCTACACTTCACCATAAAATGTGATGATTTTCACAAGGATGGAAGTGGACCAAATACCATTGGGGAGACTCCAAGCATGGAACATCCCAAGCCACCTCATGGCAACCAAATACAACATAAGTCCATTCCCCACATCCTTATGCCCCCCAAAGGCATACAAGCCATATCTTCTCTCCTTATGACCCCCAAATGCATAAACAAGGCTATGCAGCAAGGGTCACAAAAGAACACCCTTGAGATCACTCTCATAATGAGAGTCTCTCACCCAAGGCTGTCAAACTTCTTCCACCCCAAGACCATCCTACTCTCCCAAGAGTAGAAGGCCTTGGATACTCCCAATACAAGAAAACACATAAAAGAAATGAAGGGAAATGTCACATATTCTTTCACAAAGTAAAAATACAAATAAACAACTTCTTTCATACAAGCATTTCTTCAAACATACATATGCAACATAAACAAAAGAGAGTAGAACCAACCTTCAATCTGTCCAAAGGTTTTGCTAGATCTAGTTGAGGATGAGCAGCCCAAATCCACACAATCTTTTCACCAACACTTAGCCAAAATTCTCTACTACAACTATTCTTCTCAAAATTGCATAATCTCTAACAATGGAGAGTGGGTGATTAACTCACTAAGTCCCTAATCCTTGCCTAAGAAGGCTTCTCTCACTCTTCCCAACCCCTTGGATAGAGTGAGAGTTCCCATTGGTTGGTCTTCCCAACCTCTTACATGTTGCTAAACTGGAAAGGGAAAAGGTAAGAGAAGATGGGGAAGAGAGTCTGACATCAAAAAGGAAGGTTGTCTATCCTAGGAGGAACCTTCTAAGTTGAATTTTCTCTCACCTTGGGAAAACCACTTTTTGAGGTGACTAAATAGCCACATGGGAGTAGTCACATGGTTAAAAATACCCCTAACCCATAGGTATACCTTATGGACCTTAGGAGAAACACTTAAACTACCCCTAGGGGTCCATTTGACCCCTTAAAAACCCATCTAAAGTTTACCTTCGGGTCAAACCTAAGTTGACCACTCCTAAGACTCTCTACCCAAGGAAAATTTGGGACCACACTCAAATGTTTGGAATGGGCTTTGGTAGAAACAAACTCCCTCCAAGAGACAAGTCAAAATCAATGACACTAATCAGTACATGTGTCAGGTGACACAATAAAATACACTACAAAATTACACATGGAATTTGTTTCTTGTTGGATTTACACAAATTAATAAAATCAAATTAACACACATGCAACATTTACTTTCACAAATAAAATATGATACAAACGGGGTGTTGTCTCTCCAAATAGACAACCCCTAGTTTTACAAATTTACATAGGTCTAGGTTTGGTCCTCCATAATATTTCCATGGTCACATGGATAATTTTTCCGCACATCTCAATTTACACATTAGTAATTCCAAATAACCTCATATAATATTAAACACATGAATTTGAATACACATCAACCACTCTGCATACAATTGATATTAATAAAACAATATCTCATATATCCCAATTAATCCACATAAGCAATTATCATAATTCTCATAATTTTGATCCATTCATATTATATGCATCCTATTTCTATCATCACAATAAAGTCCTGCAAATCATATAAGTTCTAAATCCATAATGCATAAAATAAAGCATCCATAATAGTCTCATCATGAAAATAATAGCAATGCTAGGATGAGTCGGGGTAGGGCCTCACATAGACCAAGCGGGAACAAAAAAAGGTTTCCAAGCCGCAATTGAAATTAAATGTTTTCCAAACCAATGATGCGAAGTTCTTAATACCTCATCTCTGAAAGAAGGAGAATCAAAGACAATAATAAAAGCATTCACAGACAATAATTGAAAATAATGCATATCCCCCCATCTTTTCTGCAATTTATGATAAAGCTTTAAAAACTAATTTGATCACCTAAAATTTCCCTGGAAATAGTATTCGTATGCAAACAATTCACTTTATTATTGACATAGGAACCCAGAAGATCGATACAAGGGATAGGAGCCCAAACTTGTGATGAAGAAACCATTGACAAAATAGGATCAGTAGGTATCTTACTTACCTTTTCCAGACTAGCTTCCTTAAGGTTCACATTTACCTTATTTCCCACTTGCTACAAAGAAACAGAAACCCTAGCCGCAGTCTCCTTATTTACCAAGCCAACAACCCTAGCAAATGTTCGCTGATTGCCCAGATCCAAAGACCATTTCCTCGAAAATCCCTTCAATTTCTTCTTAGAATTCCCTTGATTCACACCATTATTAAAAATCCCTCGAGTGAATCTCCTTCCATTGTTATTTTGCCTCCATGCGACACTGCATCTGTTCTGAAAGAAGCCTTGAAAGTATTTTGAAACTGGCTGAAAAACCTTGTTATTTCCACTTCGGTTTACCTATATCACCATGTCCTTCCATCTTCCATTCGTGTAGACCCACTGTAGAACATGAGGTAGGTCTTCCCAGCCCACATCCACCCATGAACCCAATTGCCTTCTATCGGCCATATCCATGATTATATGATTTTGCATGACTAAGTAAAACATAGGGAATATCTAATTTATAGAACTCAAGAAGGCATTATTAGAGGCATTCACAATCTTTTACTACCCAAAACATTCCTTAGAGGAAGGGGATTGGACCTGCAAAACCCTAGATTCCCTCCACCAAAAGCAGCAGATGAATCCTTCCAGCTCTGCACTATCACAATGCCCTTACTTCACTTGATCCGCCACAAATACGTCTTAGAAACCTGTTTTGCAGAGCCTTGATGATCAAGTGCTTCGAGCCAAAGCCTAAGTTCACACAAAATGCAGGGAATATCTAATTTATATTGAACAAGATATTAAACTAAATTGAAGGCAAATAATGAAGTTACTAAGTTTAAAGCTATATTAGTTGCTAGAGTTTTTTCTCAAATTGAAGTCTTAGATTATAATGAAACGTTTGGGTCGTTGCTAAAATGCCTACTATTAAACTTGTTCTTGCTTTAGCTTCTAATATGAATGTTTGTATTCATCAAATGGATGTTAAAAGTGATTTTCTAAATGGTGATTTACATGAGGAAATTTATATGTCTAAACCTCCTAGTTTTGTTAAGGAAGGTAATAAACATTCAGTTTTCAAATTAAAGAAATCAATTTATGGTTTGACACAATCTCCTAGGGAAGGGTATTCTAAGATAAATGAATTATTTATTTCTCAAGGTTTCATTACGAGCAAAATTGATCCAAATTTATATATTAAACATAGTGAAGATGACATTGTGATTATTATTTTATATGTAGATGATTTATTTCTAACTTCAAGTTCCAATAATTTGATTTTTGAAATTAAGTTTCAACTCAATCAAAAGTTTCAAATGATTGATTTAGGACACATTGTTTTTTGGGAATTCAAATTTGGCGAACAAGTAATGGTATTTTTCTATCTCAAAGTAGATATGTTCAAGATCTTTTAGACAAGTTTAAAATGAATGATGCTAATCATGTTTCTACTCTATGTGAATTAGGCACAAAGTTAATGCTTGATATGAATACTCCTTTAGTTGATGCTACTTTGTATAGACAACTAGTTGGAAGTTTAAATTATTTAACTCTTACTAGATCAGATATTGCTTATAGTGTGGGTTTAGTTTCTAGATTTATGTCTAAACCTCAACAAACTCACTTTAAAGTTGGAAAAATAATTTTGAGACATATTAAAGGAACTCTTAATGTTGGTTTATTTTATGATGAAAATAGTGATTTTACTTTAAAAGGATTTACTGATTCAGATCCTGGGGGTAGATCCCAATGATGGGAAATCTACTTGTGGATATTGTTTCTTTGTTGGTTCAGGTGCCATTTCTTGGAATAGTAAGAAACAACAATCTACTTCACTTGGTTCCACCAAAGATGAATATAAAGGATTCACTAATGCCTCTAAAGAAGCCTTATGACTTAGAAGATTGCTTGAAGATTTGGGGATACCTCAACAAGATCCAACACCTTTGTATTGTGACAATCAAAGTACCATTGCCTTGTCTAAGAATCCTATCTTCCATTTAAGGACCAAACATATTGCTCTCCAACACTACTTTATTAGAGAAAAATTGAAGACAAGCAAGTTTCACGTCTATATTGCAAGAGAGAAGATCAAGTTGCAGATATTCTAACAAAGCCACTTTGTGAGTAAAAGTTCCAATTTCATTGTAAAAATCTTGGATTGCAACCCATTGAAGGGTTTGATGTAAACTCCCCAAGTAAAGCTTAAGGGGGGGTGTTAGAATATTTAATCTTTACTTGGCTTAGGTTTATTTGTATTTAATTTAGGATATTCCTTTGGAATCCCTACATGTAAATTGTCCTCTAGTTCATGTGTGAGGACAAGTATTTTCTTTTATTTTCCTTTATTAAGGAATATCAGTTTATCCTCCTTAAGAGGCTGTTGACACATTGCACACACATATTATGAATGGTGACATTCATAGATTTGGGAGTTACTTTGTATCTCCTCCTCATCTCTATTTAAGAGATGCTTCTCCTCTCAATCTTCACTTTATGATATCATTGTAATGAGCTTCTCTCTCTCTCTCTCTCTCTCTCTCTCTCTCTCTCTCTCTCTCTCTCTCTCTCTCTCTCTCTCTTCTTTAGGATTTTCCTTCATTCATAATACATAAGGGGTTTTTCTTTGCTTTGCCCCTTTCAAAATCTCTTTTGTCTCTTCTTCAATTTTTGGGTGATTGCTCTCAAGTTGCTCTCTACTTTGGTAACATTACTTCAATCAATATACTTAGATTTGTTTATAATTTTCTTTCTCTTGTATTTCATTTCATACATTATTCCAATCTAAAAATATATACATCTCATGATGCATTTTACAATAATGTCTTCCAACCAATACAAGAGTACATAACATCTACTCTACGAACTGAATTAAAGAGATAGAATGTCCACATCCACACACACAGACATCCAATGAAGAATATACCAATGAAAGAAGACATCACACCACCTGACCACAAGTGAAACCATAAGGATAAACCCCCTGTTCTATGAAGAGTGACATGAGGTCTCACATAGACTCTAGACTTAGGATACAAACAAAGGACATGAACATAACAATAGCCACAAGTAAAAAGTAACCACATGAACAATAATCCAATAGAAAAAACAAGGCTAACTCAAAAGCATAAAATGCCTAGAGACTATCCAATAAAACATGGCATTAGGAACAAGGACACATGTAGGGAAGAATGCCATCACATGCTATCCTCACCTATAAGGAAGAAATACAGGATATCCACCTGTTACTCCTGATAGTCATGCAAAACTCTCTCAACCTATAAGAGAATCAAGGGAGTTTGGTTTATCATATCCACAGCCTTCCCAACCTCATCCCGAGTCTCCAATCAAGGGCTATGATGTGGGGCACAAAAACCAATTTATTATCTTGTTTAGATGAATCATAATTACCCAACCCAACTAATTAATTATTAAAGTTATCACTTATTTAAACAAGATAACTTCCAATGTGTTCCTGGTGGTCTAGACTCCAAGCATCCTTACAAGAAGCCTCTTGGCAGCCTATCTCTCGACCCCGACCACCACATGAAATCCCACTCCCCCTAACCATGCTCCACAACCTTAAGGTAACAACAATACAACAACAAGGAAGTTCATTCAAATCCGCATAATAACATCCACATATAAGTATTCAAATCTAAATCAATAACCAAAATGTCATAATGCTAATCACATAATATAATTAATAGCCTCATAAATAATCCATAATCATGAGCAAGACATGATTCCTCTTGCTCAACCATAAGTAATAAATTTCTCCACAACAAGGCAAATCCATCTTGCTAGAGTCATAAAAATACTCAAATATCTATTCTAGATCAAATAATCCATCTCAAGAAATCACAAGGATGTGAAAACAACCTTTGGTACAAAATGCAACTCAGAAAAATCAACTTAGAAGGCAAAAAGACCACAAAATAGAGAGTAGAGTAGTCCAACATATTTATAAAATGAAAGAACACATTTACCAAATGATCCAATGCATATGAAAACCAATATAGTGCATACAATATAAACTTTAGCGCATATATTCAAAAACTATAGTACATTTACACAACAGTTCAACACACTTGGCAAATAGTATAATGCACACAAAGGATAGTGTAAGGAAGTTAAGGAGTGGAACAACTTCCTACACTAACCTTGAGTGGAGGGTAATTCAAATTTTTTTATAGATCATTATAATAGTTATAGAAACTAGAAATAGATATAATAAAATTCAAACCATAACATAATGATTTACGTGGGGAAAACCCTTTCAAGAGAAAAACCCCACACTCCAAAAGCCGCCCAATATATTATTCAGCAATCAAAACAAATTATAATATACTTACAGAGAAATCTCTTCAGAGGAGTACCACTAATCAGAGATTCAGAGGTAACTCAATAGCCATAAGACTCTTACACAAAACCTCTATCTCATGCACCTCATATATAGGAGATGCAATACAAAAAACCGTCAAATGGTATTACAAAACATGGGCTAAAACCACCCAATAAGGTGTAGCCGACCTTATCTCCCTTCTAGATGCCTTATGAAATGCTACAACACACATCAACATGTGTCCCTCCCTTTTACAACTCATTTATGTGTCCGATACAAATTATATTTCCTATTTCATGAGTACAAACTTTTGGAGGCCATAACTTGTGAACTGTGTGTCTGATTGACAAATCATCTGAAGAGCCAGAAATCTCGCGAAGTTCTCTATTTCCTCATAAGCCTCTACACCATTTAAACCCAATTTTAAAAGTATTTAGAGAACTCTAAATTTCTCAAAATTAAATTTAACCTTTCATTGGACCCCTCCCAAATGAAAAATTTAATATCTTCAAAACTAGTTGTGATCTTGCGATGCAACTTTATCGAAATGCTTATCTAGCCAACCAAAAGCTTCAGGGAGAATTTCACACCATTTCATACTCAAATAGAAACTTACTATAAATAGTAACCTCATGTAAATGCAAGGTTGAGACACCATTTCCCCAACAAATCTCCCACTTGTCGAACACCTTGTAAGAGCAAAGGGAGTATCAACACAATAAATCAATTGCTAGGGGCCATGATGCCCATAGACTCCGAACACCATCTAGACTTCTTTGTGCTCACAGCCATAGTTAAAGAATTTGTAACATTCATCAAATTTTCTACCTTAACCAGCTTCACCCTACCATCTTCGACCATATCTTTGACAAAATGATACTAAACATCAATGTGCTTGGTCTAGGCATATAATGTTGGGTTCTTAGCTAGGAAGATCACAATTTGATTGTCACAATAAACTGTCATGGCTCCTTGTTTTATTCCAATGTCTGAACATAGTCTCTTAAGCCTAATGGTTTCTTTGCAAGCATGAGTAGCTTCCATATACTTTTCTTCAGTAGTGGACAAAGAAACCACAACCTGCAACTTACTCATCCAACTAATTGCACCACCAAATAGAGTAAACACATAAGCACTGGTGGATCTTTTGTTACCAATATCACCTACCCAGTCTGAATCCACATAACCATGAATATCAAGGGAAATCATGTCTCTAACTAAATTACCATGATAACACAAAGAAAAATTTGAGGTGCCCTTCAAATATCCAAAGACTCTTTTGACTGCATCCCAATGAACTCTATCAATATTAGACATATATCTGGACAAAACTCCCACTGCTTGGGCAATGTCTGGTCTAGTATAGACCATAGCATACATCAAACTTCCAACTACACTTTGTTAAGGAACCCTTCTCATGTCTTCCATCTCTGATGGGGATGTAGGATAATCTGCAGTAGATAATTTTGTTCCAACTATAAAAGGAACACACAATGGTCTACAATCCTGCATGTTGAACGTTTGTAACACTGTTTTCACATACTTACTCTAGCCTAGCCATAGCTTTTTGTTCACTCTATCTCTTCTAATTTCCATCCCAAGAATGTGTTTTGTTGCACCAAGATCTTTCATTTCAAATTGAACAGCGAGCTGAGACTTTAGTTCAGAAATCATACCTTTCCCTTTACCAATGAATAACATATCATCAACATACAATGCAATGTATAGGAAATGATCACCATTAGTTTTATAATAAACACAATGATTTGATTTAGAATGCTCAAATCCCAAACTCAACACATATGTATCAAGTATTTGGTACCACATCCCAGGACTCTGTTTGAGGCCATACAAGGATTTATTTAATTTATAGACCAAATTACATTTACCTTTCACCACATAGTGCTCCGACTGTGTCATATAAATATCCTCCTACAAATCACTATGAAGGAAAGCAATTTTCATATCTATTTGCTCAACCTCTAAATCATAAGCAGAAGCAATAGAAAGAAAAAATCTAATGGATGTCATTTTGGCAATAGCAGAAAATATCTCACCATAATCAACACCCTCAACTTGAGAGTAGCCTTTTGCAACCAACCTTGCTTTATACTTCTCAATGCTTCCATTTGAACCAATATTTTTCTTGAACACCCATTTTCAACCAACGAGCTTCCATCCTTCAGGCAATGGTACAAGATCCCATGTCTCCTTTTTCAAAGCTGCCATTTCTTCTTCCATAGCAATCTTCCAAGATTATGCATCATTCAAAACTAATGCTTCTTGTACAAATTTTGATTCATCCATATTAGTATTCAAAACAAAAATACATCTCCAATCATTAGGTGAATACCTTTCAGGTGGTTGTCTATGTCTTGTAAACCTTGGAATGAGCTGAGTTGGAGGTTCTTCCTCTTCTTTAGAAGATTCAGAGCTAGATGAGCTCTCCTCAACTTCTTGCCTATCTAGGGGTCTCGATTCAACTCTTTTAGGTGTAGAAGGGAATTGAATCACATCTTCCTTTTTAGTCTATTTTGGCTATAATGTAACAAAAGGAGAGTTAATTTCTCTAAAAATAACACTTCTACTATGAATCACCTTTTGTGCAACAGGGTCCCAAAGCTTGTATCCTTTCACACCATAACTATACCCGATGAAGATAAATTTCATAGCCTTGTTCTCCAACTTTGTCTTCTTCTCCTTTGGCACATGTGCATATGCCTCACAACCAAAAACTCTAAGATTTATCAATGAAGGCTTGTGACTTGACCATGCTTCCATAGGTGTTTTATCAACAAGAGATGATGTAGGAGACCTGTTAATCAGGTAGTAAGCAGTGGCAACAACTTCAACCCAAAAATTTTGTTCTAGACCAGCACCACTCAACATACTCCTAGCCTTCTCCATTAGTGTCCTATTCATTATTTTTGCAACTCCATTCTGCTATGGAGAATACAGAGTTGTCTTATGTCTATTAATGCCATAGTCTTTACATAATCTATCCAAATTATTAGAGCAAAATTCACTGCCATTATTAGTCCTTAAACTTTTATTTTTCTTTCCAGTCTACAACTCAACCATTGCTTTAAATTTTTTAAATAGACTAAAAACTTTAGATTTACTCTTTAGAAAATATACCCATGTCCTTCTACTAAATAATCAATAAATGAAACATAATATTTGGATTTTCCAATCAAAGGAACACTTATAGGACCAAACACATCATAATGAATAAGATCCAAAACACCACAAGTTTTATGAGAACTCGAGTAAAACTAAATGTGGTTTTTTTTTCCATAAATGCAATGCTCACAAAAATCAAAGTCAAGATTACAATCATTTAAACCTTCAACAAGGTTTTTATTTTAAGGTCCTTAGACCCTTTTCTCCAATGTGGCCAAGTCTCTAGTTCCATAACATAGTCATCTTTGTAGGTAACTTTTCTTCAAAAGAAAGAGCACCCTTAGGTACCCAAAAACCATTTCCATCTACTGAAGGTGAAACCCTTAAATCTTCCATAGATTTACTTTTTATAGAAGTGAAATTACACTCAATAGTGTATGCATCTAGCTTATACAAAGTGTCAAACTTGACATCTCTAGAAATTACCATAGCACCCTTAATCATCTTACATCCTGCTTTAGAAAAGACTACCTGCACACTCACATCTTTTAGTTTGCTCATAGATAAAAGATTTCATTTTAAACCAGGGATATGAAGGACACCATTAATCCTTTTTATTCTACCATAAAAAAACCTAATTTTAAATTTACCTCAAGAAAAAATGTCTAAATGTGAATCATCACCCAAGTACACCTTACCTCCATTAAATTCTTCATATTCAAAAAACCAATCTGGTGCAGGAGCACCTAGTTGAGTAAAACTCTCCTTTTTGAGTATTTTATGATTTCCTATTTGTAATGTCTTGTGTTAGGTTTATAATGTTGTTTTAGGTTGTTATGTGTCTTGTCTAGTGGTTTTGATCTCATTTTGGGCTCAAGAGGCCAAGTTTTGCCTTTCAGGCTTTGAGTTGACAATTTTTGGCAAAAATGTGCAAAATTGCTTTAAAGGTCTCCAAATGCTTTCCAAAGCATTGAAACATGTTTAATAAGTGGTTTTAATCATGTCTAAGGTGTTTAGATAAGTTGATGAGGTTGGGTTGTCACAAATGTCTTTTGGAGCAAGAAATGTTGTCATTTGGGCTTGTAAAAGTTGACAAAGTTGTCATTTTTTTACTTTTCTAGCAAAATGAAGTTGTGGAAGCCTCATGTCCATACTGGGGCTTGATAACCAATTGGAAAAAATATAAAATTCCTCCCTTTTTCTTGAGAAAGGTTGGTGATTGTATTAGCAAAAGAATCCTAATAGAAAAGCATGAAATTCTGGTTTTTTTCACTGTTTTTCTCTTCCTTGGAGTAACAGTCCATACTATAGCACTCTTGTCCATACTGTACCTTTTGGGAAGTGTTTCTTTTGATTATTAAATGCTCCTCAAGTTATTATTGCATTTTTTTTTCTTTTGCAAGTTGGTGAAATAAAATTTCTTTCATTCTGTGTGCTCATTTCCCTGTCAAGGGTTTGGGGTTGGATAATGCCACAACTTGACTAATCCAGGCTTGGGCTCCCACCAAAATGGATTGGGTCAAGTTTATTTATGCATGTAAATTGTGTATATATTTCCTTTTGAGTTAGAACTATGTTTGGAGGACAAATTTGAGTGAAGATTAGACAAGTTTTGGAACTTGACTAATATCCTTCTTGAAAACTCAAATTCTTGTAATAAAAATGCATTGAAGTGTTAGGGTTGCCAAGAAAGGAGTCTGAGAAGTGTTACAAGTTATCTTGATTCAACTTCAATAGTTGACAAGTTTTTAATTTGCAAGTTTTATCAATTTTTGTAACTGGCAGCAAGTTCATTGTTTTGTGATTTGCATTGTCAAATATCTCAAGGAATGCTTCAAGAGCATTAACCAAGCCTTGTAACTGTGAAGGCTATGTAATAGGAAAATTTAGTAGTGTTTTGTAGACCTCATTGAGGTATATTTCCAGTTCAAACTCCTTGTTATGAAGGTCCAAAGGTGTAGCAGCAGTTGACTGGTAAAGGGCAATGTTTTAACAGTGACAATGGCATTTTCACTTCTTTTCCCAGTTTGTTGCCAAGTGTTTGGCATAATGTTTGTTTGGAAGAGATAGGGGACACATTTTTAAGTCATGAAAAAGGTTCTATGAAGACCTAGTCACTTGTATTGGTGAACAAGGATGCGAACACAGTGGTTATACTCCAAAACCCTCCAAAACCCTACTTTTAAACCCAAATTTGTGGACAGTCACTAAACCTGATTGATGGAGCCTAAGACCTAAAAAATCCTTGAGCCTAGACCTCTAAATTATCATCCAAGACAATTTTGTGGGAGGATTTGGCCATCATTGAACATAATGAGAAAAAAAGTGACAATTAGCCCTCCAGGGGCTACAAGCCTTTTTGACTGTTAAAATGCATTTTCCAAGAACCCGACCACCTTGAACTCATTCAGTTTGGAGAGATCTTTGCAAGATATTCCAAGATAGTGAATGAAATTTTAGAAACCTCCATGACACCTTTGTGCAACATTTTGGGTTTGTGAGACCTAAAGAGTTGGTTTGAGCAAGTGAAACTAAGAAGCCTAAACAAGAAAATGAAAACAAGCTTTTTGAACAAAACCTTCATTTAAGTCCCCTAAACCAATTGGAGGTGCTTATGAGAACAAAGAATAGTTAGAAACATGCCCAAAGCGATAGAGGAGTGTGTTGGGGGAAATGTAATGGTTTGGCATAACCAATAGGGGATGAGTAAGGGAATGAGCTCACTAAAAAGGGGAGTTTGCTAGGGAAGTGTTGCATGAGTTGTTTAGCATGAAGATTAGCATGAAGACCTCAAGAATGATTTGCAAACATATACAACAGCCACAAGTAAGTCTTTTGGAAACAAATTGAACCATTAGACTTAAACACCCTTATTGAGCACTTTTTAACAAACTCCCTATCACAATCTCTATTGGCAGTCATATTAAAAGATGCACTTGAGTAAATTAACTAGGCATGATTACCTGCATGAGTCACAAAAGCTATGATGAATGCATCACCATCTCCCTTCTTGAACTCAGAATCAGAATCAATCTTCTTCTTTTCTTCTTTGCAGTCCTTACGGATGTGACCTAGTTTGCTGCAATTCCAACAAATGACTTTGGACTTTCCAAGCGATTTCTATCTCCCTTTCAATTTGGACTTATTGTGCTTCTCATTCTTCTTGCATTTCTCCTTAGGTCTTCCACGAACAGTTAGGGATTCCTTCAAACTATGGGATACCTTCCTTTGCATCTCTTCACTAAGTAGGCAACCCACCACATCTTTAGACTTCAAAACAACATAAGTACTACCGATAGCCATAACAAGAGAATCCCACAAATCAGACAAAGAACAAAGCAAGATCTGACATTTCTCCTCTTCGTTCCTCTTAACACCAACACTTACTAATTGAGCCACCAACATATTGAATTTTTCCAGGTGGTCTGCAACTCATCCACCCTCTTCCATATTTAAGGAATACAATTTCTTCCTCAAGAAAATTTTATTTAATAAATATTTCACTCGATACATTTCAACAAGCTTAGTCCATATCTTCTTTGCAGATTTTTCTTTATGGACATTGATCAAAACAGAGTCTGCCAGGCACAATCTGATTAGACCCTTAGCTTTTCGGTCCATAACATCATACTGAGCAACCGTAGTAGGATTTGAGGGCCTTTGGACATTCACATCAACAACATCCCATAGATCTCGATCTATTAACAAATATTCCATCTTCAGCTTCCACATCTCAATTTTGGTTCCTTTAAATTTCTCCACCTCTATTTTCCTGACGAACTTACCATCTGAAAATTCCTGCACCAAGATCAAAAAGTGCCTTCTGCAAAATCTCCCACTCAAATTTGGATTAGTTCAAAAAAACCAACAACCCATAACTGAAACCAAAGGTAATCAATCTCTGATACCACTTGTAAGGAAGTTAAGTAGCGGAACAACTTCCTACACTAACCTTGAGAGGAGGGTAATGAAAAAACTTTTATAGATCATAACAATAGTTATTGAATATAGAAATAGATATAATAAAAATTCAAACCATAACACATTGATTTATGTGGGGAACACCCTTTCGAGATAAAAACCCCACTCCAAAAGCCACCCAATATATTATTCAGCAATCAAAACAAATTATAATATACTTGTATACAAAGCTCTTTGCAAGAGTACCACTAATCAGAGATTCAGAGGAAACTCAATAGCCATAAGACTCTTACACACAACCTCTATCTCACGCACCTCATATATAGGAGATACAATAAAAGAAACCATCAAACGATATTACAAAACCATGGGCTAAAACCATCCAATAAGGTGTAGCTGACCTTATCTCCCTTCTAGATTCCCTATGATGTATTACAACACACATCAACATATGTCCCTCCCTTTTAGAACTCATTTATGTGTTCGATACAAATTATATTTCCTATTTCAAGAGTCTAAACTTTTGAAGGCCATAACTTGTAAACCAAGTGTCCGATTGACAAACCGTTTGAAGCGTTGAAAAGTTCACAGAGTTCTATATTACCTCATAAGCCACTATGCCACTTATGCCCACTTTTTAAGGTATTTTGGGGCCTCTAAAATCCTCAAAATTAAATTTAAACCTTTCATTGGACCCCTCCAAAATAGAAAATTTAATATCTTCAAAACCAGCTATGATCTTGTGACCTAAGTTTACTAGAATTCTTATATATCCAACCAGAAGCTTCGAGGAGAATTTCACACCATTTCAATAAAGTGGTGAATCCATAAAAGATATATAAATGTGTTGTCATTGACAAAAACAGTTAATCTAGAGAATTGGTATATGCATTGAGATTTGTCAATGTTGTCTAACTTTGACCAGTGGAGTGGTATATCTTAGTAGTAAAAGTGATGACTTGTAAACACATGGAAACAACATAAGCGATAGATGACCAAGGTTCAGTCAACTCAGGGGAAGATAGAATAAGCTAACTGATCTATCACTCAAGAAGATCAGTGTTGAGGTCAGATCTTCAAGTTGGTCATTCTAATGATGAAGAAGTCACAAGAGGTGACTTAGGCAAGAAGGTTTGAGGTTGTATGCAAACCAAAACCTCATTGGTAAATAGGAAAAGAGACTTGATGTAAGAATAAAAAACCAGTAGTCAAAGGATGAATCAGTAATGTAGAGCGTAGTGGTATACTAGTACATCGGTGAGGCAAAAGGAAGATAGGTGATCACCATAAATCTCAAAGCGGTGATCGGTTATTCAGTTGTGGTGGAAAAAGGTGAGTTGGTGAGCTTGGGTCTATGCCAAACTAAAGGTTGGTGAAGTCAACTTTAGTCATCATGCAATTAAGCCATGATTACTTGCAGATTTTTTGGTTTGCATTTATAAGACTGAACCCATCCTAGAAGTCACTATTTTTGGGGGATGTGGTAGCAGAATTGGTTGAGTAGTTGATAGAATTGTTGCATGGCATGAAAAGAAAGAGCAGAAAGATTTGAATTCTAAATCTACCAAAATCTGTGATTGCATTGTTTAAGGAAACACTTGAAGGTGATGGCAAAGAATGTATAAAGTATTTTGAGTTCATTCAAAATATTTTTTATCATAAAATTTGCAAAGTACAGATCATGTGCAAGGCAATCCAAAAAGTGTAGAGTAGAGTGTGAGGACGTGCTAAAAGATTTAGTAGAGCAAAGAGTGTATGAGGTAGGCTGACAGAGGGCAAAGCCAAGGATAAGAGGACCGACAGAGTGTAGAGACGAGGGTAAGAGGACTGTCAGAGTGCAAAGCTAAGGATCAGAAGACTAGCAAAGTGCAGAGCCGAAGGTATAAGAAGAAAACCGATGTTGTGCATAGTAGACACAACCGGTATGGATAGAGTATGATTTACATTGTGATCTAATCTAGCTATCAGTAGCTACTTCAGCAGATCATCTTTCTATTTCTTTCTAACCATTGCAACTTAAATAACTTGACCAAGTGGACTTTAACAGGTCCCTTTGTAAAATCCCTTAACCAGGTGATATCTTAATTGATGTTCTTAAGAACTTTAACCAGACTAACTTTAATAGGGTAAAGTCACTTACAGGCCTTAAACAGAATCCCTTAACTGGGTGGCACCTAACAGTGTCTTTGTAATCCCCTAACAAGGATGGCTCTTCACCAGGTGTACTCCAAAAGAGTACAAATTTTGTGAGTTCCTACTCACACTTTGGTTTTCTCCCATTTGGGTTTCCATGAGATAAATCTTGGTGTCACTGTATATCTTTTCATGCATGCATTTATTCTGCACTAATTATGTGTATTAATGATTATTAAGATAGTGTAGATTTGAGTTAAAAGTTTTAATTGTGTAAAATTGGTAAAGTGTTGATTCACCCCTCCCCTTTCAACATCGGTTGGGACTAACAATTGGTATTAGAGAATAGGTCCTTAGATTCTGAAGAAGCTTAACAGCTTAAGGAAAGATCCAAAGATGATGCGAAAGGAGGGTCCTAAGTTCTCTAAGAAGAATTACACCTTATGGTGTGGCAGAATGAAGCTTTATCTAAGAACTCTAGGAGAACATTACTGGAATCATGTAATCACATAGTACAATGAACCTTCAGGGGTTCTCACTCTATATTAGATCAAGGAAAGGCAAGACAATATTGCTGCTATGGATCTGATTGCTAGAAACTTATCTGACAATGAATATGCTAAGGTTCAAGATTTGGAAACAACCTTTCAGATGTGGAATAAGCTTAAGACTATCTATGGAGGAGATCCTCATGTTCAAAAGGATAAATTAGATAGCTTGAGAGGAAAATATGATGAGATGAGGATGCAAGAAGGAGAAAATATAGAGCAGTATAGAAAAAGAATAAAGGATATAGTAAACTCCATTAAAAGTGCTAGAGGAAAGCTTGAAGAGGATGATGTGGTCAGAAAAATCCTAAGAATGTTGCTACCACAATATGCCATAAGGGTTTTTACAATCCAAGAACTCAGATCATTGGGAACAGTTAATGTTTCGCTTGACTCACTGATAGGTAAGTTGACTTCTTTTGAATTGAGAAACTATTACAACAATGTACCAAAGATTGATGCTACTTTCAAAGCTTCCATGATGCATGCACCAACAAGGAGAAGAAAAGAAATTGAAGTAGTTCTAATACAAGAACTGGTCACTCTCATGAAAGTGACAATCTATTATCTGAAGAACAGGAACAAGATGAGATTGAAGCTCTATTGGCAAGAAGATTTCCAAGAGGAAAAGGAAAGTATAAAGGTAAATTACCCTTAAAGTGCTTCTCTTGTAATAAGATAGGTCATATTGCATCCAAATGTCCTGACAATGATAGAGATAGGAAGGATAATTTTAGAAGCTACAAGGACAAGAGAAAGAAGGAGTGCTATCTTGCAGAAGGAGTTACTGATGAAGAATCAGAAGGATCTGATGGAGATGGAATTGCATTTGTGGTAGTAAAGGAAGATAACACAGAGGAAGGTGATATGGAACTGATTTCAAGTTTAAACTAGTGTGGAGACTGGGTAATTGATAGTGGTTACACTCACCACATGACCAATGATAGAAACAAATTCCTTAGCATGGAGGATTCCAATGGAGGAATGATGAGATTTGAAAATGATGCTCCTTGTGCAATAAAAGGTAAGGGATCCATAGCCCTAAATGACAAAACAAATTACAAAGATGTTTATTGGGTAGAAGGGATAAAATATAGTCTGTTAAGTGTTGTAGAACTTAACAATAAGGGTTACCAGTTAGAATTCAATGAAGGAATATGCAAAATAAATAACAAATCAGGAAGTTTGATTGCTACCAGTAAATAGTCTAGAGGCAATTTGTTTCACCTAGATACCACCATAGGTAGTTGTCTAATGATAAAGGTAGAAGATAGCTGGTTGTGGCACAAAAGACTATGTCATGTTAACTTTGATAGCATAGAAAAATTCAGTAAGATAAAGTCTATCAGAGGTATGCCTAATATTGTGAAACCTGAAAAATGCTATATGTAAATAATGTCAACTAGGAAAGTTGACCGGGTCTAGGTCTAGTAGCAAAGCTTTTTCTTCTGAAAATGTGCTGGACTTAGTTCATATAGACCTGTGTGGTCCTATGAGAACCAAGAGTTTCTATGGAGACCAGTATTTCATGTTGTTTGTGGATGACTTCTCAAGAATGATGTGGGATGTATTCTTGAAAGAAAAATATGAAGCCTTTCACATATTTAAAGTCTTCAAGGCTCGAGTAGAGAGAGGAACTGGTAAGAATCTGAAATTTCCAATATTAGATAGAGGAGGAGAGTTCACCTATCAAGAGTTTATGAATTACTGTGAATAACATGGGATTATGAGATAGATGTCCCTACCTAGAACACCTCAGCAGAATGGGGTTGATGAAAGAAGGAACAAAACTCTTATTGATTGTGCAAGGACTCTGATGATACAGAAGGATATTCCACATATGTTTTGGAGAGATGTAGTGAGAAATAATGTGTACACCTTCAATCGGATATAGGTAAAGAAAGGGACAAATAAAACTTTCTATGAATTATGGTGTGGATACTCACCTAATGTCTGTTATTTCAAAGTATTTGGAAGTAGGTTCTATATCAAGAGGGATGAGTAGTCTAGAAAATTTGATCCTAAGTGTGATGAAGGAACCTTCTTAGGCTACTCTACAAAGAGTAAAGCATACCAATGTTTGAACAAAAGGATCGATAATATTGTGTAAAGTGCAAATGTCATAGTAGATGAGTACTTCGAGAAAAATGAACAGGATACCAAGAGTGAACCAAAGGACTATAAAGGGTTTGAGTATGCTATACCGGTGGAACTTGCTAAAGAGGATCCTATTGAAGTGGAAAATGAAGAAGCTTGTGAAGTAGAACCTGCACAACTGGTAAAAGAATCTCCAAGAAATGAATCAGTATTAGCAAAGTATGTCAGAAACAATCACTCTGCTGAAAATATCATTGGTGACAAAGATGTAGGAGTACTAACCAGAAGAAGAGCAAGAGAGAATGCCTATCTAGCCCTGAACATAAAAGGAGGCTCTAAAAGATGATGACTAGATCAAAGCCATGGAAGAAGAACTGGAGCAGATTGAGAAAAATGAAACATGGACTCTAGTGCCTAGACCAAAAAACAAAAATATGATAGGCACTAAATGAGTGTTTAGAAACAAAATGGATGAAACCAGTAAAGTGATAAGAAACAAAGCAAGATTAGTCTGAAAAGGCTATGCAAAGGAAGAAGGTTTGGACTATGGATAAACCTTCACACCGATGGCCAGGCTGGAAGGGGTCAAAATTTTGCTGGCCTATGCTGCTTACAAAATTTTTAAAGTTTACCAAATGGATGTCAAATCAGCATTCTTAAATGGTGTTTTAGAGGAAAAAGTATACATAGAGCAGCCAGAAGGGTTTGCATCAAAAGATGGAAGAAATATGGTATGTAGGTTGCAAAAGGCTCTATATTGGCTAAAACAAGCACCAAGAGCTTGGTATGAGAGGTTGCACTCATATCTACTAAGCATAGGGTTCAAAAGAACTAGTGATAATAGTAACCTATATCTGAAGACTGGAGATGAAAGAAAACATCTAACTGCTGAGATATTTATAGATGACATCATCTTTGGAGGAGATGATGAGATGAGCAGAGGCTTTGCAGAACAATTGAAGCAATAATTTGAGATGTCCATGATTGGTGAGATAAAATTCTTCATTGGTCTGCAAGTCTCATAGCCAAAGAATGACATATTCATTAGCCAGACTAAGTACATAAGGGAAATTCTAAAAACTTTTGGAATGGAAGATTGCAAACCTATTGGAACTCCAATGGTTATAGGTTGAAAGCTCTCTAAATATGATGAGGTTCATGAAGTGAATGAGACACTTTACCAGTCCATGATCGGTAAGTTGCAGTATGCAGCACACAGTAGACCAAACATAGCACAAGTTGTTGGCTTGGTTTCTAGATTTTTTGCAAATCCGAAAGAGACTCATATGGTGGCAATCAAGAAAATATTTAGATACCTAAAGGGGAATGATGAGTATGGTCTCTGGTATCCACATAAGGGAGACTTCAGCTTAAGTGTCTTCACTGATTCAGATTGGGCAGGGAACAAAGATGACAAAAAGAGCACTAGTGGAGGTGCATTCTTTCTTGGAGATAGGATTGTGTCTTGGACAAGAAAGAAACAAAATTGCATATCTCAATCCATAGCTGAGGCTAAGTATGTGGTTGTTGCAATCAACTGCACATAGATAGTTTGGATCAAGCAATGATTGGAAGGTATCCAAGAAAAGGTGACTGGACTGGTAGTGATTCAAAACACCAATGCCATAGACATATCTAAGAATCCGATAATGCATTCCAAGACAAAGCATATAGCTATCAAATATCACTATCTAAGGGAACAGGTTCAAGAAAAGGAAGTGATGTTGGAGTATATACCAACAAAAGAGAAGGTGGTTGATATCTTCACCAAGCCACTAGAGAAGGATACCTTTGAATAGCTCAGAGGTAAGTTAGGGGTGATGCCCCTACCTACAGTAAAATAAGTAAAATGGGCTCTATATCAATATGGTATGATTTCTTTATGAAAAAATATCTTTAAGACTAGACTGATAAGTGTGGACTACTTCAGTTAGGGGGAGTAGTCTTGTAAGTGTACTGAAATACATCTTTGGCATTGGTGCCAAAGGGGGAGATATGATTGTGTTTGAGCATTGGTAAGTAGTGATTGAGTTGAAGTTGCTAAAATAGAGTGTTACCTATGTTAGGGGGAGATATTCATTACTTAGAGAAGAAGTAATGACTAATACAAAAATAAAGATTATTACTCAGAGTAGAAGTAATGACCGGTATAGAAATAAAGAAAGAAATGAAAAAATTACATGCAACTGATAAGATAGATTTTGAAGTGTTGCCATCAATGCCAAAGGGGGAGATTGTTGGAATTGAAAAAACCAGTTAATCCAGAGAACCGATATATGCGTTGAGATTTGTCATTGATGTCTAACACTAACTGGTGGAGTGATATCAATGGAGTGGTATATCTTGGTAGTAAAAGTGATGACTTGTAAACTCATGGAAACAACATAAGAGATAGATGACCAAGGTTCAATCAGCTCAAGGGAAGACAGACTAAGCTAACTGGTCTGTCACTCAAGAAGATCGGTGTTGAGGTTAGATCTTCAGGTTGGTCATTTTGATGATGATGAAGTCACAAGAGGTGACTTAAGAAAGAAGGCTTGAGGTTGTATGCAAACCAGAACCTCATTGGAAAATAGGGAAAGAGACTTGATGTAAGCACAAAAAACTGGCAATCAAAGGTTGAACCCATAATGTAGAGCGCAGTGGTATACCGGTATACTAGTGAGGTAGAAGGAAGATAGGTGATCACCATAAATCTCAGAGTGGTGATCAGTTATTCAGTTGCAGTGGAAAAAAGTGAGTTGGTGAGCTTGGGTCTATGCCAAACTAAAGGTTGGTGAAGTCAACTTCAGTCATTATGCAATTAAGCCATGATTACTTGTGGATTTTTTGGTTCACATTTATAAGACTAAACCTGTCCCAGAAGTCACTATTTTTGGGGGATGTGGTGGCAGAATTGGTTGAGTAGTTGGTAGAATTATTGCATGGCGTGCAGAGAAAGAGCGGGAAGATTTGAATTCTAAATCTACCAAAATTTATGATTGCATTGATTAAGGAAACACTTGAAGGTGATGACAAAGAATGTATAAAGTATTTTGAGTTCATTCAAAATGTTTTTTATCATAAAATTTGCAAAGTATAGATCATGTGCAAGGCGATCCAAAAAGTGTATAGTAGAGTGTGAGGAAGTGCTAAAAGATTTAGCAAAGCAGAGAGTGTATGAGGTAGACCGACAGAGTGCAGAGCCGAGGATAAGATGATTGGTAGAGTGCAGAGCTGAGGGTAAGAGGACCGACAAAGTGCAAAGTCAAGGATCAGAAGACTGGTAGAGTGCAGAGCTGAAGGTATAAGAAAAACACCAGTTTTATGCAGAGCAGACACAACTGGTATGGATAGAGTATGATTTACATTGTGATCTAATCTAGCTATCAATAGCTACTTTAGCATATTATCTTTTTGTTGCTTTCTAACCGTTGCAACTTAAATCCCTTGACCGGGTGGACTTTAATAGGTCCCTTTGTAAAATCTCTTAACCGGGTGACATCTTATTTGATGTTCTTAAGACCTTTAACTAGGCTACCTTTAATAGGGTAAAGGCACTAACAGGCCTTAAACAAAATCCCTTAATTGGGTGGCACCTAATAGTGTCTTTGTAATCTCCTAGCAGGAATGGCTCTTCACCGGGCGTACTCCAGAAGAGTACAAATTTTGTGAGTTCCTACTCACATTGTGGTTTTCTCCCGTTTGGGTTTCCATGAGATAAATCTTGGTATCACTACATATCTTTTCATGCATGCATATTCTTTTGCAGTAATTATGTATATTGATGATTATTAAGATAGTGCAGATTTGAGTTAAACGTTTTAATTGTGTAAAACTAGTAAAATCACAAGCCAAGTAAGCTCATATAATTCTTGACACAACACATGAAACTCTTCTGGCAACCATGAGAATGCAAACACCTCAACTAAGCATAAAACAAGGCAACATGCCTCTCAAAGCAAAAAAAAATCTTAATCATAATTTCACCCAAAGATACAACAAACAATGATACTAGAGACACCCAAACAATTACAAAGCATTTCATGATAATGCACATGAAGGTAGGAATAAAATCCATTAATGAAAAAAACATCAGGAATTATAACCATAGATATGCAATAGCCCCCAATTATTATGTTTATAAAAATTTATAAATAAATTCTTTTCCAACAATTTTCCAACTCCTTTCCACAGACAATCTTTTATAGGTAGTCCTTTTCAAAATAAAATAAAAGAAGGTAGAATTCCACCAACCTAAAAATATTGAAGTTAAGGTCAAAGAATTCAAAGAAGTGCAAATCCACAATCCAACAAAAACCAAGTGAAGCTCCAAGTGATTGAAAACCAAATTATTTAGACAATGCACAAACTTTTCCAATCAAAGAACTCCCAGAAATTCTCAAAAAGCCCTATTTATAAAATTTTAATCCAAAACTATACAATCTCCCAACCAATCAAATACAATAAAAAATATAATATTTCTTACCAACCATCTCAAAAATCAATACAATGATAATATAAAATAATATTATTTAAATATTCAAATCTCACAACCAATAGTAAAAGAGGGGTAGGTAAATAAAATAGTAAAATAAATAAAATATTAAAAAATGAATAAATAAATAAATAATTTTAATCTCCAAGTACCACTCCCAAAGGCCAATAATAAAACAGAGTAAGTTAAATAAATAAATAAATAACCAATAAATAAACAAACAAACAAACAATAAAGTAAATAAATAAATAAATAATCAATACAGTAAATAATTAATTAAATAATAAATAACTCAATGATAAATAAATAAATAACTCAATCAACAAATAAATAAATACATAAATAACTAAATCAGTTAAATGCACAAATAAATATAAATACTCTAGCCAATATAATTTAAACTCAATACCATAATATCCCCCACATACATAATTGTAAATGCCAAATTTTATGATCCACAAAATAACATTAATAAATAATAATAACCCTCAATAATAATTAAATACACAATTATATTTAAATATCAATGCATCCATTAATTTAATTTAATATTAATAAACTATATAAACCAATTAATAAATTAATTCATAATTTAATTAATAACCACAACTCCTCAAGGCAACCCAACATAGAATTAACATGAATGCCAAACGACGCTAAACAAAGCAACTCTAGCCAAGAAACCAAAATTGACAGGATACAAACTAAACCTAAAGTGTAACCTCTGATCAAATTGACATTTTGATAAAGATATGCTCAAACCTGTGGAACTAGGTGGACTTGATGTCTAGTACTTGCAAAACTTGTAACCACCAATGTACATGAAACAACATATACAATTGCATATATTGCAAAATAATCAAACAAGTGAAAGAGAATGGTGATGTCATATCATGCTTGTAACAAGTGATATGACATCATCCCTATCATGAATGTAGTAGTAACACAATCACAGTAGTCACAACATCATCAATAACCTCAACATAAACAATATAAGCATGAAGTAGAGCTAGCACATAATATGATGACATCATAAGCAAATATAAACCACCTCAATATAATGAGCGCTCCTAAATATCTAAACATGTCCAATCATCATAATAGTCTTGAGTACATCATCACCCACATAAAACCATAATGTATCATCTAACAATATGAAATGTTGAACATAAGATAAATCATCATAGGAAATAAACATGAACCACATGTCCTAAATAGTGCAATGATCTTGAAGCTCAATATAGTCCTAACTTCAATAGTCAAACTAGAGCATAGAATCAACATCGTTATAATAATCATAATGAATTCGCTAATGTCGAAGAGAATATCAATATAAAGAATAAAACAAGAGACATCAAGAGCATGAACAAATCCAAAAGTATTTATCACATCCTCTCATAAAGGATGAATCAGGGAGAGGTACTACAACATTAGTTTTTCAAACTTTAAATTATTGTTGTAGGTTTGCATCATAATTGTGATCTAAAGCATATTCATTACTATCATTGATGGTTTTCTGTAAAACACTTGGGTAGAACTCTAGTTTGCATTTGGCTCATATGAATCTTACAAACACATAAGATTCATGAACATACACACTTTTTTAGTTATAATATCGACTATTTGTGGAGGTGAAAATCAACAAAATAAGGAGGCTGACTAAGGAAAACTCCTATATAGCCACAAACATACCACATTTAGCTTGTAGTACAATTACAGGTATCCGATAGAGCAGGAAGTTTCTAGAAGATCTCAAAAAATAGGTGTAGGTTTTCTATTAGAAGTCAGGCCTAGATGTTAGGGACCAGGGTGCCCAAGCCCTTGTCCTGGGACCAAGGCACCCAATGTTGTGGTCCTCCATGTTTCCAATCAGATTTTAGGTCATTTCCCAGTATCGCAGAAACCAGATCTTTGGATCACAACTTGGTAGACCAAGGTGCTCAATGCCCTAGTCCTGTCAATTCTTCTCCAGATTTTGATCATAAGTGCACAAAATAATCTTGTCCTCAAATCTATGTTCATTTTTTTAGTTCACTTCTTTGTTAGTGTCCTACAATACCTTTTCATTCACTTTTCTTTATTCTTTCATTATAGTTTTATATTCTCCTATACTTGGCATATCCCTTTACACATCAGCGAAAGACTAGGAACACTAGAAGTATCTCTTGACTCTCTTTCACAATAGTTAGTCAAGGAAAATTACTCCTCTAGGTGCTTTTTGTAGTGCACCTCCTTGATTCATCTTTATTTTTGTGCATTGATAGACTTTCTTAGACTCTTTGATAATGTTTTTGATTGATACTTATGGATTTATTCATATCTTGGATGCTTATGGTTGATGCTATACATTTCATACTGACATAGATACATTATGATTTATGTGGATGATGTTGTATCTTGGAATATTATGATTGAAGGTCTTACGTTTGGTGATCTATATGCACTCATTATTCATGGATGGATTATATTGCTTATGATGATGTAAGGATATCTTGTTAGTGCTAACCTCATCTTATGGTTATATTGGATGAAATTATGATGTGATTTTTGTGATTGTTTCATTATTGTATTTGTGATAGGGATGATATCATACCACTCATAACTAGCATGATATGACATTGTGATTCTCTTTCACTTGTCTGATTATATTATTATATATATATGTAATGTATACATTGTTTTGTGGAATTTGGTGGTTGCAAGATTGCAGGTACTAGACATTGACTCCACTTGGTCTCACAGGTTTGAGAGTGTCTTTAAATCCCAATGGCAAGTTGATCGGAGGTGACATGAGTTCCTTCTACACACTCTAGGCTTAAGTTGGTAACCTATTAGTTTAGTGTTTTGTCTTGAGTCATTTTGTTAGCATCATGTGGCATGTTGTTCAACCCTATGTCGTGTTGCCTTGTGAGTTATGATTATTTATAAATTAATAATTAATTGGTTAATATAGTTTATTAATATTAAATTAATTTAATGTATGGTTTTGATATTTAATTATTATTATGTGATTTTATTATTAAAGGCTTATTCCATGAATTTATATTTATTTGATGATTTTATATTATTGTTATTTTGTGGTTTAATATTTGATTGAGCCTTGAATATTATTTATTTATTTATGACATTTGATCATTTAATTAATTGTTGATTTATTAGTTATTCTTATTCTTATTTCCTTTTACTCATTTGATTTATTATGTACTTTACCTACCCTCTTTAACTATTGGATGTGAGATTTGGAGTATGAAATAATATTATTTTATTGTTTATTACCTCGATTTTGGCTATGGTAGGTATAGTTTATTATATTTTTAATTATCCAAGAGATTGTATTGCTTTGGCTTAATTTTTATAAATTTGGTTTTCTGAGTATTCCTAGGGGTTGGCTAGTTGGAGAAATATTTGCATTCTTTGGAGATTTCTTGTTTTTCAACTTGAATTTAAATTTGGATTTTTGCTGGATTATGGAGTGTGCTTCTTCAAGTTTCATAGGCCATAACTTCTATTACCAGGCTGGAGGAATTTTACCTTCTTTGTAGTTTATTTTTGAAATATTATATGCTCTATGTTTGCGGGGAGGAAAACTACAATTTTAGGAGGAATGCAATAATTATTTCAAAGTATATAATTTTAAATAGCTTTGATTTATAATGGGGAAGTTGGGCTTGATTTTGGTATTGTCATGGTTTCTTATGTGTTGGATATTATTTGCTATTGAGATTCGTGGAGTTTCCTTCTAGCCAGACTAGTTCTGCATATTTAGATTATATATCTTTCTAATTATTTTGGTTGAGAAACCTTGTTGTTAATGTTTATTCTGATGGAAATATTTCATCTTTCCTATGTTGGGAATTGTTGCATGTACTTGTCGTGTGATGCCTCAGTGGATGTTTCAGGATTTCGTGTTGTTTTCTGTATTTGATTATTTTCTTAGTTGTGTATCTCCTTGGTTTTGTATGTAGAACACAAGATATCACTGAGAGGGGGGTGAATCAGTGATATTAATCAATTTTAAACAATGTGTGCAAACAAATAGAGTAATGAAAACACAGAATTGCAAACACACAAAGGATGCCACACAACACCAGATATACGAGAAAAACCCAATGTGGGAAAAACCATGGTGAGAAATGTTGCTGGAGATCTACTGCTCCAATCTAACCTCACAATAAAATAATAGTTTTACAATGTTTAGGGCACCAACCCTTGCACTGAGAACCCACTCAATGAAATAAAATGAGATATAAAATCAAAACAATAATGAGCACCTTGTTACAAACAAGTTTTGTAACCCCTGCAAACAATTCACTTTGTCGATTGAACTCTTTTCTACCACACTGCTTCTTTTCTACTGGATCTTAGTTCTCTCTTTCTAAATCTTCTTCTACTCAGCTTGTGCCTTGCTAGATCTTTTCTGACACTCTACTCTCCTTCACTCTCTATTGCTATCTTACCAATTCAATCTCTGCCGGTTAGATGAACTGATAAACTTTGTAACTATTTACCGATTACCTTAAACCTTGCTGGTTAAGTCCTTCTTATCGGTTCTTCTTCTAACACTCATTCTCTTCAATATTTTTACTATCAATGCTTTGTCTAATCAACTCTCTTATAGCATAATCACTCCTTTTCATCATCAGGTCACTTAAGTCTTTGATTTGCATATTTATACACATGCTTTCCCGCCAAAAAAAAAATTCAAACTTTACGTGCCTAGGGTTTTCTTCACTGACTCAATCCGTATCAAGATCTCATTTCTTGGATTAACAACCTACAATAAATCACACATCACCACCATTTCTTATCCTTCCAATACATGTTCACTATATTTAACAAATTGGATCTTGTTCATCAACCTTGATTTTTGTCGATTACAATAAATAATCTAGTTATTTCCTTCTCCAGATTATCAAGATGATCAGATGTCCTTCTTCGATCATAACACCAAAAATTTCTACCTTTTGATCTTCTTCAAGTCGTAATCTTCTACAATCGACCCATGATTTCCGCAGTCTTTATGTAATGTCGAACTAATCAGAAACTACCTCGCCAATGCACTATTCACCTACCATTGCATGTTATCCACCTAGAAACCATGTGTCATCTCTGTCAGCATCCAATTGATCATGTCGGTTCAAACTTGGTCACCGACCAAACATACTACCGATATATACCAACCGGTTAACCTTCATATCATGCACTTCTCCGTTCTGTCGGTTAGGACATGTTATCCTAGACCACACTTACCAAACCATGAAATATACCTTATTGTCTCTTTGCTTGCTTACCAGTTGATATACTTACCGGTTGACATCAACATGCCAATGATCTTCAGCTTACATACCGATTGACATGCATACCAATGCCAACAATCTCCAACTTGCATACTGGTTGACACCAATGACAGCCCATGCCAGTTGACATCAATGACAACCCAATGCTAACAATTTCCCCCTTTGGAATTCATGTCAAAAACACACATTTTATTCATAATTATACTATTTCTCCCCCTTTGACAATAATGACAAAGGGATCAGACACCAAGTTTTGGTAGGTCGTGTTGTCTTCAAAATCTGATTCTCTTTAACATCCTTAAAATAATATGATTGAACTCGGTGCAGAAGAGACATCAAAGATAAGGAAATTCTCAAGACAACATATGACAAGGTTTGATTGAACCTTCTACACTTTGGACTTACTTAGAGCCTAGGTGGGTATACCTTTGTGAATTGAATTCACACTTTCAAACATAAACCCACAGCAAACCAGTCCAAAAAACCAGTGGATCTATTCACCTTGAAATTAACTGAAAACAAAGAATGGAAATTATACTTAAATTCAACATTTCGATCAACAAAACATGCAATAAACAACTTCAATCAATACCAGTGCCTTATCCAAGGTCACAGAGTCATCTAAACTCAGATAATACTCCTCAAACAAAATATCTTTATGCATCTTGTTGGCTTGGTTTCTATTAATCCTTGTATATGCCTAACACCTACAAGAACTTATGCATTCCAAATTAAGCTATGATCATCAAAATTCGCAGTCTCTTCCAAAGAGTTTACTGGTATGAGTGATCCCCGCATCTTTAATTTCCCTCCTAAAGAGAAAAGCTAATGAACACCTCTACTAAAATTGCTTTGCAATTCCATTCAAACAGAACAACCCTGGATTATTCAGAATGAAAACAGTAAACAAATTATAAACACACTTGAAGACAACACAAAGCTTCACTCAAAACCGATGGTCTGTATATTGATATTAAGTTCACGAAATATTACAAGAAGTTTTGAATATTCTCCATTAGACTTAGAAAAGCTCAGATAAATTTCTGTAGCGTTTTCTTACAATTCTTTTGCGATCCCTTTTTTCTCTAGTCTTGGTATCTATTTATAACAACATGGATGCACAAAGCTTCGGACTTCTTGAGGAGAGTTTGTTACAATCATTTCTTTCAAAATAAAGAGGTTACAAGCTTTTCACAAAAACAGTTACAAGCTCTTTTCGGCCTCTGTAGTTTCTTCAACAGGTTGTTCGGTTGCAACCTCTTCTACCTTTTCAGGGGCGCTCTCCAACTATTCCGGATCATGGGTGGCATATTTAGTTGTCCATTGATCATATACCTCTTCTGTCGGCCATGAGAAATTAATCACTTTATCCTTAGTCTTAGTCAACCTTTTCCAAGAATTTCTCATTTTGTTGACTTCTGAATTGAGAAAACCATAATGTGACTTAATTTTCTCTATCTCTTGTATTGTCAAAACAAAGAAAGAAGCATCATCTAGATCAATAATTCCTTTAACTCTTGCTAACAATTTAGCTTCTATCTCCTTAAGCCACATTTGTTTGTCCTTTAATTGATCCGGGCTAGCAAAAACTCCTGGGACCAACTCAAAAACTTGATCAGTATACTCCTTTTTGCACAAACTAACCTTCCTATCAATATTATCCACCTCTGATGCTAATTGTACTAAAAATTTAGTGATGTCAGAAGTGGATTTAATGATGGGGTTGGCCCTTGCTTCATCACAAGATACACACATAAACTCTAAATCTTGCTCCCTAGGCCTCCATTTGTCAAAAATAGGTGTCAAAATGGCCCTGTCTCCCCTGAGCTCATTCCATATATCCACAATTTTACCTACATTGTTGTAGAGAAATGAGACATTTATTATATCTGCAAAGCTGGAAATTGTAGCCCTTACTCTCTCCTCATACTTCTTTGCATATAAGGCCTAAGCCTATTTTAAGTTTTCTAATTCTTGAGGAGTAATTTCAACCATTTGAGAGCTGGAGGGTGCTAGAGATGGTGGAAACTCAATGATAGGGCTAGTAGGTGGAGGTCTTGCAGGAGAAGAGGAGATCATCAGTGTTGAAGACTCACCTTGATGGTATTGTCCAGTCAACTGGCTCTGCAGCCTAGCAATGATGCTATCCTTACCTCTTACCTCCTCCTTAGCATTGTTGTAGGCCTTCAAAACTGTTTCCAACTTGACTTGGAGGGCCTCTTTCTCTTTGGCTTCCTTTTCTGCTACTGCAACACTAAATTTTGTAGTCTCTAACACAGTGCTAGCAGCTTCCACTACCCCTGTACTCTACACTCTCTTCACCATCATCTCACCAAGGTAACTTGACCTTGGGGTGTCTTTGCTTTTCTTACTCTCATTTCTCTTGAGAGACCACATGACAAGTGCAACATTATCTTTATTGAAAGTAATCCCCTCCATGGGTTTGGTCTCCTTCTTCACTACGTCTAGTACCAGGGCATCTGCTATATCCCACTCGGGTAGAATAAGCACTCCAGCTTGTGCTACCATATCTCTCCCTTGCTCGGGGGTGATGGTTTTGAACTCTTCCATCATCTCTTGCTTTATTTCCTCTTCTATCAGGGCTGGATCTTTATTAGGTTGCTCAGCCTTTCTCTTTTCAAATCTAGCATTATATTTATCTATGTTCTGTTTCCATATAAACTGCATAAATGCTTCTAATGTGACAAAATTGTTGTCAGCCAAGAAGGCATTAGTTGCCTGTTTTATCTTAGGATCCCACTCCTAGCCTTTGAGTTCAGTGGTGGTAATATCCATTTCAGCAGCAATGGGTTCTTCTGGCATTCCTTCTTCCACCTCATCATAAGTGTAGGCAATTTCCCCTAGACTACCTAACTATAGGAGTTGCTCAGCTACTGCTTGCTCATTTCCTATATGGATAGGGGATTGGGATGGGGAATACAAAGGTGTATCCAATTGTACTTCTTTCCCTACCCTTTGCTTCTTTGGGCTTTCTTGGATGTCAATGACATCTTGTATCTTCCTCTTTCCTTTAGAGGTAGAGGGCTCCCCTGTCATAGGCATCAGCACACTATAACTAGATTTCTTATGTAGTGTATAATCACCAGGAGGGATTGCTTTGCTAGAAGCTGACCTACTTAGGATCATTCTCGCCTTTTTAGGGTTGCTTTTGATTACAGCTTCCCTCTTCTCCTTCAGGGTCTGCATCACATCTTTAAAGCAAACAATTAAAAACTTTATTTTTCCCTCTAGAGGGAAAAAGCTAGACAATGGGTCATAGCTGGCATCAAGCTGATGCACGAAATCCAAGGCTTTCTTATAAGCCACCCATTTCTCTTTCCTTAGCTCCTACTCATCTAGATCAAACTTATTTTTGATGAGGTCTTCAGGAAACTGAAATTGATGGGGCCTACCTCTGCATGCTGCTTTCTTCCTAAACATGCCATTGAAGAAGTCTTCTGGATCAACACACCTGGACACTACAGTGGACAAATGATAAGGCTTGAGAAAATCCTCAAAGCAATTCCAACCTCCCTTTGTTATTACAAATTGGTGGGCTATGGTAGCTGTAGGGAATATAGTCCCTTTACCCCTGCCTGTCAACTCTGCCTCTTGTACACCACCAATTTGTCTAAGGATCTCTGCAATTCCCACTTTGAGAGGGACTTGGTAGGGTAGCAAGAATGGGGTGTCTCTGAAACCAAACACTCTGAAAACTGTTGAGACTGGATACAAGTAAATGTCACCCCAGTTATGAACAATTTTTATGTTCTTTGTGAATACTTTTGGTCTTATGAATTCCAAAAGAACCTTGGGGATTCTTGGGTTCTCTGAGCAGAGGAGAGTCCTGATCTTGGATGCAAAGTATTTGTCAAACTTCAAGAATCTGGCATCCTCTCTATCCCATGACAACACAGTACTCCATAATTGTACTGGCATTTTTTCTCCTTCTTTCTCCTTGACAAGGTCCAGTCCACTGGCAAAGTAATCACCACCTTTGAAAAGAAATAGATGCATCAGGAGTGAGTACCATCCGAAAGGCCTATCCACCTTTCCATTCTTTATTCCTGTTAACCCTCCATGGATAGCATCAGCAATGAAAGAAGCATAATCAAATGTAATTGCAAGAGAAGGATTCAAAATCTGAGCAATCATTAACAGGTAATGATTTGGCATATTTGCTTTAGCATCTTCTCCAAAACTTGGCAAAGTGCCCAATACATTCCTTTAGCCCTCAGGGTGAACATACTCAATGAAAAGGGCTCTTGTGTGTTGGGTCCTACAACTGTTAACCCACCTATCTTCACAAAAAACTCCTTGAGAGGCCCGTTCCTGAGATGACTCCTCTGTGCACTGTAAATTTGAGCTAATGATGTGAAATTTATGCGTTCTAGAAAATTGGTAAACTCATTAAGCCCAAAATCTTTCCTGAACTCTTCAGCATTAATCTCAATAAGGGTTTTCCCATTTATATCCAGAATGCTTCTTGTGACTAGATCATAGTTGAGCGCAATTTGGGTCAACAAATCTATGTCCATAAATACCCCTGGGACTACCAATTTCCCAACATCTAACTCCCAAATACTGTTTTGTGGGGCCAGAGAATTTCTCATTCCAAATCCAATCTTAAATAACCCCAACCCAGACAATCTAACTTGTGGGTCTCTCAACCAGTTACCCTTGTCATACAGTCCTTCTCCTATTTTTAAACGGGGAGCTCTAGGCACTAATTCTTTTGCCTTCAATGTCTGATTAGTTGACAATGTCAACTGTTCCAGAAAATCATCACATACACTCCTTTCTGAATAATTAACTTTGCCAGAAAATTCTCTTTTAGGAGCCATTTAGAAAATGTAAGAAATGAATACCACTCTTAGACAATTCTGTGACGAATCAATTATCCTATCTAAAACACACCACACAGGAATTGCTACACAAGAGTACGAGAAAACCTGTTCTTCACTTGAAGGAATTTGCTCTGCAACTGAACTGACTTGCTCTGTACTTGAAGAAAACAGCTCTGCATCCACTCCTCTGCAAAATTCTTTAAAAGATATCTTCACCTAGTTGATAGGAAATCAAATATTGTACTCAGGGTCTTAACTACAACATTGATTCCGCATGCTTCAGCCATCCCTTCAAAATTGAATTCATAAGAGAATTCGTATTTTTCGCTCCAATGGGTCACAACGTTCCTGCAAGTCTTTCATTTTTCTCTTTCGCAACTTCGCGAAGCATAACTATCGGGCAACTTGGTCCTGCGAAATAGCGCCGACCGTCCGATCAAAAGAAACTTGATCGAGCGTTATACTAACTAACAGCTTTGGCTCCACGCTGGGTCCCGCTTTCTCTATTGGCTACATGATACCACATGGTGCCCAACCACTAGCCTTGAGATGTCTTTCACATTCGACTTAATGCTGGCCGCGTGTCCTTTTCTTATATTGCTGGTTCCACCTTGGCAGGCCCATAGCTTTCTTCTAAGACCACGTGTCACCGGACACGTTGTCATCTATCATGACACGTGGACGGCTCTCATTCACTCTTGCTATTTTGCAGGGTATAAAGCACGAGCATCTTACCCTTGCGAAATAGCATGGGCCGTCAGATCATCTTTTAAGTGATCAGCATTTAACCATCTGAAAAGGCTTTTGAGAGGGGTGGGCTCGCTGACTCACTTTGAACACCTGGCGTCTAGTCACCTTCAAAGCTGACTCGTCACTTTTTCATCACGACACGTGGATGACTCTTGTTCACTCTCGCTATTTCATAGGGTAAAAAGCACGACCATCTTACCCTTGCAAAATAGCGTGGGCCGTCAGATCATCTTTTAAGTGATTGGCATTTAACCATCTGAAAAGGCTTTCAGGAGGGGTGGGCCCGCTAACTCACTTTGAACACCTGGCATCCAGTCACCTTCGAAGCTGACTCGTCACTTTTTCATACACCAAGAGAAAGCCACTAGGCTCCAGTTAATTCTTGACAGTTGTATCCACCAGGTCATCTCCTAACTTGCGATTTGACTCACCTCTCGGGCCCTTCTTTTAGCCTTTAATCTTGACCCGCTGACTGTTGTGACTTATGTCGCATGCCACCATTTTACTTGCTCTCATCAACCAGCTAAACCGTCTATGTGGCATGCCATGTCATTTTTGCAACTTCGCTGGTTTTAAACTACGCGCAACTTTGCCTAGCTAAATAGCGAAAGCCATAGATCCATCCGCAAGATGCGCACTAGTTACTGGGCCTGACAACTTTAAGAGAAAAACATATAAGGCATAAATTTTGCGATTAATTAACATGACCGCCTAGGCACACAACAAGGGGGGACACTTCCTACGATCCCATGACCCATTACTTAAGTGAATAAAGTAACGAAAGAATAGAAACCAGAGGGTTTTAAACAAACATTGGAGGATCTAAAATCAAAAACCCCCGAACCCTTGAGGCCTAAAACAAAGCTGAAGCATTTGAAAAAGCACCCTACTCAAAATTTCAACAAACCATAACCAATCATGGGAAAAGAAAAGGCCCATTTTTAATCAGTGATAACAGGTCAGACCACTGTACTCTTTCTCCCAGCAGTCCAATTGCAAATTTTGTAGATAGACAAATTGAATAGACAACTATAAAAATAACAAACGAGGATTGATGATCGAGTTATATCCCTTTGAAGTTACTTTTTTGGTTAATATGATTGCAACTTTGGTAGATAGACAAATTGAATAGACAACTTCCCAAAATCTCAAACCTGTTGGTGGTGCACACTCTCCCTCAGTGTGATACTGAATTGAAGTAGCTGAACTTCTAGAATAAACATTGGTATTCATATTCAATCCCACAGCTACTGGTACTACAATACAAACATCTGATCTCCCCTTGTATGTAGCATATGTTTCAAGAGTCAAAAGATGTATATCTGAGAACTCCCCCTGAACCACAAAGCTCCATACACATTTAAGTGTAGAAAGCTGGTGGGACAACCCCTAACTTGTGTCTTAGATACTCAAATGTGTTTACCGGTAGAGGTTTTGTGAAGATATCAGCAACCTATTCACTTGTAGGGACATATTATATCTCCACTTATTTCTCTACAACTTTCTACCTGAGAAAATGAAATTTGATGGCAATGTGCTTTGTCCTTGAGTGCATAACCAGATTCTTTGAAATGCTAATTGCACTTGAGTTATCACACTAGATAGGAATAGGGTTAGATATTTCTACCTAAATGTCCTTGAGGGTCTACTTCATCCATAACACCCGAGAACAACATGTAGCAACAACAATATACTCTTCCTCATTAGTAGATAAGGAGACTAAATCTTGCTTCTTGCTATGCCATGAAACTAACCGGTTACCTAAAAAGAATGTTCCACCACTTGTGCTCTTCCGGTCATCAATGCAACCTACGCAATCAACATCTGTGTAGGCCTATAAAGTGAAATCTCTTTTCTTTGGATACCATAATCCATAATTAAGTGTTCCTTGTAGGTACTTGAAGATCCTTTTAACTGCATTCACATGTGACTATTTAGGTGCAGCTTGAAATCTTGCCACCATACATACTGCCTCCACTATATCCGGTCTTGAGGTTGTAAGATATAACAAACTACCAATCATTGATCTATATAGGGTCTGATCCACTTTTGGCGACTCATCAACCTTGCTCAACTTGCATCCAGTCACCATGGGGGTACTTACCGGTTTTTTGTCCTCCATCTAAAACTTCTTCAACATATCTCTGATATATTTGGTTTGAGAGATAAATATTCCTTTATCTTGTAGCGAAATCTATAAACCAAGAAAGTATGACACCTCTCCAAGCATTGACATCTCAAACTCCAACTGCATCTAGTCAGCAAACTCTTTACACAAGGCATCCTTGTTGCCTCCAAATATTATATCATCCACATACACAACAACAATGATCATATGACATCCATCTGCTTTGATGCATAGATTACTAGCTGCACTTCCCTTTCTAAAACCTTGCTCTTGAAGATACTTATCCAACCTTGAATACCATGCTCTTGGAGCCTTCTTTAAACCATACAATACTTTCTTCACTCGACACACAAACATTTCATCATCATGTAGCATAAAACCTTCTGGTTGTTCTATGTAGACTTCTTCTTCCAAATTACCATTCAAGAAGATAGATTTAATGTCCATTTGATATACCTTGTATCCTTTGTAGGCAGATAATGCAAAGAACATTCTAATAGGCTCAAGTCTTGAAACCGGTGTAAATTTTTCTTCAAAGTCAATTCCTTCTACTTGAGAATACCCTTTACACACTAATCTTTCTTTATACCTGACAATCTTACCTTCTTCATTCATCTTGTTCTAGTAGACCCATTTAGTACCAATGATATTCTTATCTGCCGGTCTAGGAACTAACTCCCAAGTCTTGTTCTTTTCAATCTGGTGTAGCTCTTCCTCCATTGCATCCATCCATTTCTCACTTTTGCTGGACTCATTAAATGTTTTGGGTTCCATTTTAGTCACGAGGAAAAAATTCACTTTTTATTGTTCTGGGAAAGTCTTCTTCTAGTTTGTACATTGTCATTTTTATTTCCTATAATATTTTCTTCCAGGTAATTTTTCTACACATATGTATTAGGGGTGTTGTTGGGTGTTACTTCCTATTCACTTTCTGATTGCACTTCATCTTCATCACATGAGTTATCATACTGGTTAACTTGTATTTTTTTGTCTTTGTACAAGTCTTCATCAACTCTTACATGCACACTCTCAACTACTCTTCTCAATCTTTTGTTGTAGCATTTGTAGGCCTTGTTGTGAGTTGAGTAACCTAAGAAAATACCTTCATCACTTCTAGAATCAAAACCACCTAAACTATCTTCATCTCTCTTGATGAAGCATTTACTGCCAAACACCTTGAAATATTTGACTGATGGCTTCTGGTCATACCATAATTCATAAGGTGTCATTCTGCTATTTACTCTTAACTAAACTTGGTTCAATGTATATACAACAATATGAACTGCTTCCTCATATCTGGTATGTTTGCTTCATTCAACATTGTCCTCGCCATCTCCTTGACAATCCAGTTTTTCCTTTCTACAACATCATTTTGTTGTGGTGGTCTTGGTGCTGAATACTATCTTTTGATTCCATGTCTTTCACAGTAGTCTTCAAACTCATTTGATGCGAAATCACCACCCCGATCAGATCTCAGACACTTCAGATTGCATCCACTTTCTTTCTCAACCATCTTCCTAAAGATTTTGAACCTCTCATATGCTTGTGATGTGTCATGTAGAAAGGTGACCCATGTCATTCTTGAAAAATCATCAATTAATAACATGAAGTATCTTTCACCGGCTATATCTCTTGTTCTGATTGGTCAACACAGTTCAGTTTGCACAAGTTTATGGGCCTTGAGGTATTATATTCTTTGGTCTTGAAGGTTATCCTAGTCTTCTTACCTCTTAGACATTCATCACAAAAGGTACTTTCTGGTATGATGATCTGTGGTATATGTCTCACATAGCCTTTCTTTCTCACCTTAACTAGATTATCAAAGTTTATATGGCCTAATCTTCCGTGCCACAGCTAGCTCTCATCTACTTGTCCCATCATGCATTTGGATTCAAAACATTCCTTCATATTGTACACATTTCCATCTATCCTTTTTCCTTCTATAATAATTTGTCCAGTACTCTACTTCCTTAAATGACAACCAATAGAGTCAAATGTGAATTGGTATCCTTTATCACACATCTGACTCACACTCAGCAAATTATGTTTTAGGCCTTCCACATAGTAAACATCATGGAATTTTAATTTCCTATCTATGTTCAGGGTTCCTTTCCTTTTACCTTGATGGAAGAGTTGTCTCCAAGCTTCATCAAACCTCCATTCCAATATTTAAACTTGATGAACTTCTTTTTGTCTCTAGTCATGTGATTGGAGCAACCACTATCAAGTACCCATAATTTTCTTCTTTTTGCATGCAGGATTGTCTGCACAATTAGACTTGATTATGCTTTATTCTTATCATTCTCAACCCAAACCTAGTTAGCTTCCTTCTTCCTGTTTGTTGCAATTTTTTGATCCTATTTTGCTTCCGGTCTCTAATCTGATACTGACTTCTTTTTCTTAGTTTTCCTGAGTTTGCAATATTTTGCAATATGGCTAAAATTTTGACAATGATAGCATTTCACATTGACATTGAAAGATGGATTTGAAAAACCATTGTAGGACACCGACAAACTTCTCCTACATTCATAACTCCTATGGCCAAACCCATTACATTGATAACAAATAACATTCATCTCCCTGAGTGCATCAAATAGATTTCTACTTTTGAAACTATGAGAGGGCTTATGCATCAAACTACAATCAACAATTCTATGTCCAAACTTATTACATTAGTAACAGTAACCATGGAATTTGGGTACATACCACTCTTGTCTCTTTGGACTGGCAAACCTTTGTCTCACCGGGTGTCTTCCTCTCACGTTATTGACTTTAGTGAACCCTTCATCATTAATCTTGGCCTTTCCTTTATGATCTGCATTCTGGTACAGTGAGTGAGCCTTCTAGTTCAAAGTTTGAGCATTCCGGTTCACAAGCTGATTTCGTGTAACTTCAACATAGGTCTTCTTTTTATTAGCTTTGTTGAATGTAAAGGTTAGTTTTTATTTACTTTCACTTGAATAAGTAAACTATATCTCCTTGCAGGCTATGTCTTTGTTGTGGTAACTCTGTCCCTTTTCAAATCCTATACCTTCGGTATCTTTTGAGTGCTTTTGATTACTCAACATCTTATCCAAGGCTTCATTGATACTCTCATATTTTCTCCTCATCTTTAATTCATTCTTGATCTTTTCAAGCTCCTTTCTGAGCCTTACACTTTCTTCTTCCAGAATTTGATACTTCTTCTCCTTCTTTATCAAATCAGAGCTTGTAACCTCACATATTCTTTTAGCTTATTCCAACTGAAGTTTTAGATCATAAATTGTTTTCTTGGAATCCTCCAAAGATTTGTCTAAATGATCTTGTTCTTCTGTAGAAACACAATTTCTTCTTGATCTCCCTTCTTGTTTTACTCAGCTCCTCAAGAGCACTTATGAGTTCACCTTCCAAGTCCAATTCAACTTCAATGTCTTCATCTTCATTAGCTCCATCAACTGATTCATCTTGTGCCATATAGAGGTTAATTTCTCTTTCATCCTCACAACAATAATCTTCTAAGGCACTTTATTCATCTCTAGCATCACCTTCAAAAGTATACAAGTTGTACTGCTTCTGGTTGATTCTTCTGTCTTGTCGACAGGCTTTCTTCTTTTTATCCTTACCCAAAGGTTCGCTAGTTCTTTGTAGCTCCTCTCCACCATTCTCACCATAGGGACATTTTGAAGTAAAGTTTCCAATTTTATTACAGTTAAAGCATTTGAAAGGAAATTTTCCTTTATACTTACTGGATCCTCTTTTAAGCTTCCTTACAAAGTTTTCTACCACTGTATCCAAGCCTTCATTAGTTTCTCCATAAGAAATTTCTTCCTTACTCTTTTTGATGGAGTTGAAAGCAACCTCTTTCTTTGAAGTTTTTTCACTAGTTGTTCTCATCTCATAAGTGGTTAGGGACCCAAATAATTCATCCATTGAAAAGGTTTTCAGATCCTTGGCTTCTTCTATTGTAGAGACCTTTGTATCATACTTAGATGTGAGTGATCTAAGTACCTTTTTGACAATAACTTTATTAGATATATCCTCTCCAAGTCCTCTAATAGTATTCACTATTTCATCAACTCTTTGAAGATAACCAACAATCTTTTCTTCATCTTTCATTCTCAAGCCTTCAAGTTGAGTTCTTAGTGCTTACAGTTTAGCCTCCTTGACCTTGACATCTCCTTCAAATAATCTCTTCAACTTATCCCACTTTTCCTTGGTAGATGACTAGTGCATAACCTTAACAAACTCATTTTCAGACAATTCATTGAGAATAGCATGCTTGGCCTTGGCATTGTTTTCATACTCCTTCTTAGCACCCAGATTTGTAGGGGGAACAATAGGGACAATATACCCATTTTTCATAGACATCCAAACATCAAAACCTAGGGAAGATAGATAGGTTTCCATTCTTCTGCTCTAGAAGGCATAGTTGGCACCATCAAACATGGGAGATTTAGAGGAGGAGGATTAATTCCTTTCCATTGTGTTCTTAGACCAGTATCTACCCAAGGAACCTAAGGTTCTGATACCAATTGTAGAACACAAGATATCACTGAGAGGGGGATGAATCAGTGATATTAATCAATTTCAAACAGTGTGTGCAAACTGGTAGAATAATGAAAACACATAATTACAAACACACAAAGGATGCCACACAACACCGTATATACGAGGAAAACCCTGTTAGAAAGTTCAAATAACTAGAAGACAACTAAGAGGGGGGGGGTGAATCAGTTGTCACAGCTTACCAGAACCATTAACAATTTAAAATTTAATACCAGAACCCAAATTATTAATACCAGAATAGCAGATAAACCAATTAAGCATAAACAATAATCACAGAATAAATACCATCCTCATAACACCAAGATTTGTACGTGGAAAACCTGGTAAAGGAAAAAACCATGGTAGGAAGCCTACCCATAGTCAGATAATACTTTTGTAGTAAGTATGTGAATTACAATTGAGGGGCTTACACATGCAGGAAGGCCAACAACCTAGAGTGCACTGCTCATCACAAAAGGAGCCTCACTGACTACATATAAATCTAGACTACAATCTAGCGAAGTATTGAATTGAAAATGATAGCATCTCCTATGCCTAAGTACAGTTCCGATTAAGCTCAATATCAGAGGACTAAATCCTCTTACATAAACCCAATTCGATCTTCAATGATTGACCAACTCCTCTGCCTAAATGATATTACATTATTTGAATATTACATTCCTTGACCATGACCTCTTACAATAACCATGATAATCTACAATGAGATCTTACATCTATTTATACAAAACCCTCGACCATAAACAATCAAGTCAGCCACCAGATAATAAACCAATTACATAATTACAAACCATGTTGGCCCTAGACCAAACAAATAATATCAACACACAAGACATCCTGGAAATACACCAATAGGTCATATCCACATGTTATATTAAAGCCGGTCCATAACCTAGATCAACCAGGACCAAGTATAGGTCCACACACTATAGTAATGATCTCCATCCGCCAAGTCTCGAACATGATCACCAACAACATCCTAAAACTCCATCAAAGGATGCACCAATACCACTTATGCAATTCATCAAAGATCTCCACCAAAAGATCTATCAATGAAACCCTCACTAGAACTAGAAACCAATCTTCTAAGCAAGTGGGATAACATCCGATCACGAGACCAAAACCAATTGACCAAATGTGAGCATGAGTATCATGAACAAGCCAATTCCATCACTAGACTATACCCGAGCCTATTGGATCATGTTGGATCCAAGTTAACCAGAAACCTCTCAACCTATCGGGACCAGAAGGGTGCCGATAAAGCATCCAAATAGCTAGTGTTGGCATCAATGACAAAACATCAATGCAACACATAATCAATTCCACCAAATGGCCAACAAACCCAAGGTGGGAAAAACCTCGGTGAGAAATACTGTTGGAGATCTACTGGTCCAATCCAACCTCACAATGATAATAGTTTTACAATGTTTAGGGCACCAAACCAAGGAGCACCAACCCCTAACAATTTATGGGAACCTACCCAAAGGAGCACCAACTCAAGGAGAACCAACCCCTGCATTGAGCACCCACTCAATGAAATACAATGAGATATAAAATCAAAAAAATAATCAGCACCTTGTTACAAACAAGTTTTCAAACCCCTACAAACAATTCACTCTATCGGTTGAACTCTTTTTCTGTCACACTACTTCTTTTCTACCAGATCTCAATTCTCTCTGTCTGAATCAACTTCTACTCAGCTTGTGCCTTGCTAAATCTTATCTGACACTCACTCCACTCTCCTTCACCCTCTGTTGCTATCTTACTAGTTCAATCTCTACCAGTTAGATGAACTGATAAACTTTGTAATTGTTACCAGTTACCTTAAACCTTGTCGGTTAAGTCCTTCTTACCGGTTCTTCTTCTAACACAAAGTCTCTTCAATATTTTTTCTATCAATTCTTTGACTGACCAACTCTCTTATAGCATAATCACTCTTTTTCATCATCAGGTCACTTAAGTCTTTGATCTGCATATTTATATGTGTGATTTCCTGCCAAAAACAAAATTCAAACTTTATGCACCTAGGGTTTTCTTCACTGACTCAATCCATATCAAATAAAATCAGATCTCATTTCTTGGATTGACAACCTACAATAAATCACACATCACCACCATTTTTATCCTTCCAATACACATTCACTATATTTATCAAACTGGATCATGTCCATCGATCTTGATTTTTGTCGATTACAATAAATAATCTAGTTGTTGTTAGGATTCCCAAAGATACTAAGAGGGGGGGGGGGGTGAATTAGTATCTGACTGGTAAAAGAATTTATTTAACTTATAACATGAAGAGCATATTAAAACTATGTATCGGTAAACCAAAAATAATGTAGCAAATAAGAACAACAACCACAACATGAAAAACACACCATAACATAGTATTTTTAACGAGGAAACTCGGTGTGGGAAAAACCTCGGTGGGATTTGTGACCCACAATATTTGCTTATTGGCCAATAAGGGAATATTACTGTTTACAATAGGGGCCTGCACATGCAGGATGGCCAAGTGCCTAGAGCTCACTATTCAATTACAAAATAAGTCACACTAACTTACAAAAATGGATTATACTAATCCAATGTCTTGTACTCCTTCAAATTAGCATCTGCTATGCCAGATTTAGTACCGATTTAAGCTCTGCTACATACATAAACCCTTATCCAACAATTCGCATATTAGGTCTGCTATATCTTTTTCATACTTCACCTCTTATATCATATATAATAACTGATCTATAATGATCTCATACATATATGAGTCACATTACAATCCGCCAAGTCAAATTACAAAAGATTTTACAATTAATTACAAAATATAAATACACAAAATTATTGTCAGCTAGGGTGTCGGTAATCTTCCTTTTCGGTGTTGGTGTAGAGTCTGTCGGTGCTGGTGCCTGCCAGTATCACATTATTGTAAGGTTGCCATCAATGACAATACCTTCAATCACCTACAATTTCTCACTGGAGTGTGCATTTGCCAACAGCTGTTTCCTTCTCCAGATTAACAAGAAGATCAGATGTCCTGCTTCGATCATAATGCCAAAAATTTCTACCTTTTGATCTGCTTCAAGTCATAATCCTTTGCAATCGACCCATGATTTTTGCAGTCTTTATTTAATGTTGACCTAATTAGCAACTACATCATCGATGCACTATTCACCTACCATTGCATGTTCGCCACCCATAGTCCACGTGTCATCGCAACTACATCATCGATGCACTATTCACCTACCATTGCATGTTCGCCACCTATAGTCCACGTGTCATCCCTGTCAGCATCCAACTGATCATGTTGGTTCAAACTCGGTCACTGACAAAACATACTACCTGTATACACCAATCAGTTAACCTTCATATCATGCACTTCTCTGTTCTATCGATTAGGATGTGTTATCCCAGACCACACTTACCAATCCACAAAACATACCTTGTTTTCTCTTTGCTTACTTACCGGTTGATATACTTACTGGTTGAAATCAACATGCCAATGATCTCCAACTTGCATACTGATTGACATGCATACCATTACCAACAATCTCCTACTTGCATACCGGTTGACATCAATGATAGCCCATGCTGGTTGACATCAATGACAACCCAATGCCAACATTGTATCATATTGCACCCACTTTGGGTTGGTATTTGCATCATCTTGTGAATTAAAATTATCTTATACTTAATCACAAGATTTTATTTCCACTCTGATTCATTTTTAGCTCCTTGTATGTGCTAAAAAAATATGTATATGGACTATTAGATTTGGCTAATGTGCTACCCAATTGGGTAAATGCGCTAGATTGTACCTTAAATGTAGTACATGGTTGATTAAATGTGCTATTCTGTATCCTTTGTGTATCCATTTTGTGCAAATGTGTTGAATTATTCTGCATATGTACTATAGAATGAAGTATATGCGCTATATTGGATCTTATATGTGTTAAATTGTAATGTGGATCTACTAAATCATTTTGTATGTGTTGTTTTATTTTTTGGATGCGTTGTGTTGTTTTCATTTCAATTTTGACTTGGTTTTAGCTTTCTATGTTGTTTCTCCAAGTCTATATTTTGCACTAGAGGCCATGTTTTGGATTCCCTAAGAATTCTTGAGTTGATATATTGTTTTGAGATGGATTATTAAGCATTTTATGGCTCTAGCAAGATGGATTTTCCTTGATGTGGATGTTTTTATTACTTATGGCTGAGCAACAGGGATCATGCCTTGCTCATGATTATTGATTACTTATGAGGCTCTTGGTTACGTTATGTGATTTGGAATTATGGCATTTGGTTATTGATTCAAATTTGAATATTTATATGTAGATGTTCTTATGTGGATGTGAATGAGCCTTCTTTTTATTATTTTTTTTACTCTAAGGTCTTAAAACATGGTTAGGGGGAGTGGGATTTCAGGTGATGGATAGGGTCATGAGAGATATATTGCGAAGAGGTTCCTTGTAAGGATGTTTAGAGTCTAGACCACTAGGAACACATCGGAAGTTTTCTTGTTAATAAAATTATAACCTTAATAATTAATTAGATGGGTTGGGTAATTATAATTCATCTAAACAAGATAATAAATTGGTTTTGGTGCCCCACCTTATAGCCCTAGAGTGGAGACTCAAAATGAGCTTGGGAAGGCTATGTAGATGGTAAACTAAACTTCCTTGATTCTCTCATAGGTTGAGATGGTTCCACATGACTATCAGGGGTAATGGGTAGAGATCTCGTAGTTCTTCCATATATGTGAGGATAACATGTGATGACTGTAATGCCCCACCAGGAACCCTAAAGGAAAACCCACAACAAGGGTGAAACATTTTTTTTTTGAAAGAATAAACATAATAAGTGCATTAATAACAACGTTTTCACAATAATAAAACAAGCGGAAGGCTCATAGTAGAATTCCTTAAGGGTTACCAATGAAGAATAAAACTAAGAGTTAAATTCCACAATTGCAATTAATCCAATAATCCATCAAAACTCACATAACATAATAAGCCATATGCAATAACAATTACACCATTTAAAGATTGAAAGGATATAATATAATTTCTCTTCAATATGCATTTACACAAATCATAAAGAAAGCTGATAAGCAACATCCCATACTCGGATTATATTGATCTTCCAATACATGGTTCTCAAAATACATATAAAGTTACAAATTAACTAAATACAAGGTTACATAAGTTCCATTTATACAACTGACCAAATAGGTCTCCAAATAACAATAATCTCCAAACATGAGATAGAACATGAGCCACGAACCACATAAACACCTACAAAGCCAATCCTCGCATGAAGGTACGAACAAGAACATCCAATGGGAAGTGGTACTACCACCCAACCATGTAATTCCCCAAAATGGAATCACCCCACCATGCTAGGAGATAGCAGAGGACCCTCAAGCAAGCAAAAGCATAACATGGTTGACATAGCAATATGACACCATGACAACACAATATGACTCCACAATAATCTAGGTGACTCAATATCACAATACACAAGTGACTCAACATCACAAAACACAAGTGACTCGACATCACAAAACACAAGTGAACCTAAAGAGAGAGTGTCATCACATAGCTTATGATGGTTACCATGGTCGACCTCCATAGGTCCCGACCCCCATCCTGGGTTATCCTAGTAACCTTTCCTGAACCTTCGGCTCCAACTAAGTCTCATGCAGACCCTACCAACCTTTCATGAAGACGAGGTGGTCGGTTTGTCATTCCAGGCCTTCCCACTACATCATGAGCCCTTTACAAGAACTCACCCATGCGTTAGGTACAATATCCTATATAATGTTATAAATCACCCACCTAATCAATTAATTAGATTATCACTTATTATTTCACTTTCGATGGGTTATACTACCATCAACTTTGGGTGCAACCCCCACTCGAAAGCCACTCTCTCAAATGACACTAAACAAACATGGTCACTCCATGAGGACCCTATGGTGAAGCAGCCAACCATAACACCACTATCCAATACAAATGGTCAAAACAAGGACATACTGGCTCTTGGTTAACCATAAGGCAAAGACACTACATGGTTAAGACAACGAGGTCATCATATATCACTTGGTCAAAGGTACCAATTATGCCGCAACAGGATGATTGAACAAAAGACAAGAAATAACACAAATATAACTCTTTGCAAGGAAAGCTAATTTCACTAAGTCTGCACTCATACAATCTTTGAGAAAATCAGCATCATAAGCACTTGCAAATTCAATGATTGAAAACTAAAATAAAAACACCCTTTCATTTAGAAACTTCATTCATCTCTATATAATTTTGAATTCAATATTCCAACCAGAATAAAATCCTTATTAAATATTCAACCAAATAAAATATGAATTAATAATAGGCATTTAATGCATTTCCAAATCCAAATTTACCAATTTGAATTAATAATTCATGCCTTGATTTCAATAAATAAATTTATTAAATCAACATATTAAAAAAATCACTTTATACTACCATTGATATTTAATCATAAAAACCAACTTTGAATTATTGTGTTTTATAAAAAGTAAATTAATGGCACACAAAAAGTTGTATTGCGAAGGGTACAAGGTCATGCCCGAGCAACAGGCACTACCTGCTGGTAGTACTACTACTACCAGTAGCAGGCCTATTGATTGGTAGTTCTGCTACCACTGGTAGAAGCCACTACCGACCGGTAGTATTGCTACTGACGGGTAGCAGTCCTATCGACCAGTAGTGTTGCTACTGTGTAACAGTATTGCCGACCGGTAGCACTGCTACCTGTGGGTAGTCAGACACTACCAACCCATGTGGTGGGGCTAGCCCACCACGGGGTAAGGTAAGGTTAATTTTACAAAAAAATTTATACTTCCATAGCATTTAAAAACCAATTTAACATGAAATCAATTCATCCCTTGTTCATTTCACGGGAGCACATACATAGTGCCAAACTCCATAATACAAAGGGATATTTACTAATAAGGTAAATGGTGAATTAAAATCACACAAGAACCCAATAAATAAAGAATTAGGCAAGGATAGAAGAATTTAACAAATAGAAGAAGGATTAAGATCAATTTCCTCACTTCCATTACACAAGAAGAATTCCTTACATCTAACAAGAAGTAAACAACCAATTTTTACCAACACAAACCCCAAATCTTTGGAAATTAGATACTAGAAAGCACACAACAAGCTGAATCTAATTCTTTCTATTCCAAATAGAAGAGGTAATTCAAGAATTTGATTTTCAAGAACAAATAAGAAACAACAAATAGAGAAATGAACCATTTCTTTCCTATATGCAAACATTTGATATGAGTTCCACAAAATCAACAATAACAAGCACTCTTTCTTTCATTCCAACCATTGAATAAGGATTTACAAGAGATTTGCATTTTTCCAACACACAAGAAGCAACTAAAATATTCAAAATTAAATTTCAAACAAGAGGAGGTTATCCAACCTTCAAGCAAAATAGCAAGCAAAATAATGGAGGAATCCCACTCCTTGCAACCAAGTCCAATTCCAGCTCCTCTTCCAGAATGGTTTTCCAAATTTATCTTTCAAAATTTCTGCCCCCTCATTCCTGTGAACTCCCAAGATTATATGGGAAAAATAATTTCAACCTAAAATTTATAGTTTAAAAATTTTCTCCACCAATCAAATTAAGTTATTGAAAAAGTAAAAAGCAATCAGATTTACCCTTTTTCCAAAAAGAATTCTTTTCCAACAAATAAAATACAAAAGTCAAATGGAAAGGTAAAAAGAAAATCTTTTATTAATTTTCTATTTCCATTTTCACAATACTTTCTTTCAACATAAGCATTTAAAACTTAAATGGCTAGGCAATTATTTATTTCCTTCCACAAAATGTTAATACAACTTTGCACAATAAGCCATTTAACCATTTAATTCTAGCAAATCGTTAATTTAATTAAATCAATAATCTCAATAGCATAATAATCAACTAATTAAGCCAACACCAATATAGCATCATCCACTCAATTAAATAAGAATACAATGAACAAAAGCATGCAAAACAAAGAATGATCAAATGACAACTCAGAAATGACCAAACCAAAGCACTATGACTCGCATACCGACGAGATGGGAAAGACAACTAACTGACAACACTCACACGAGTGTAACTGCGGGTCAAGTTAGGGTCCAACAACTATCTCCTTCATTTCCATTGGACATATAAGGCACCCTCAGACCTACGAAACCAGGTGGAGTTGATATCCCGTACCTACCCGGTACTAGTACCTGCAATGTCCTGCACCAAAGAACCACACGTGCATATAGACAAATATATATACAGACACGACACATACACTGATGAAGGAGAATCATGACATTCCTTGTCTCACCAGAGTGAGTGAAGGAAAACCATCCCCTTGCATCCCATACACATGCAAACACGCAACATATAAATAACGCATCACACATATAAGGTAAAAGTATCAATCCATGATAATGATCCATAAAATAACATTAATCATAAGCATTAAGATACTGCATAAAATCATACACCACAAATCCAGATAAAGCATGAAATAACATCACATAAGGTCTGAATCAATATACAATAATGTTCCACTGAATAGTCAACTGAAGTCAAACATAGATACAAAAAGAGTCTGATCGAGGAGGGGTACTACATACTCCCCCCCAAGCCTAGGCTTACTCCTAGAAGCCTAAAATAGATAAGAATAAAGCTCTATCATCTTTTCTGCATCTTCCCATGTCACTGAGGTCTCATCACTTGGGTCCCATAGGACCCTTACCTGGTAGATGGTACAACCCCTGAGGGTCAAACCCCAACATTGAAGAATGTGCATGAGATCCATGGAAAGCTGCCTGTCCTCGACCTACAAAGCATGCCAATCAAGAACATGGGTCACATCAGGATGATAAGGTCAAAGAACTAAAACATGAAAGACATCATGGATGCAGGATAGACTCGGCAGCAAGGCAAGATGGTAGGTAACAGGTCCTATCCTCTCAAGGATCTCAAAAGGGCCTACAAAATAAGGTGCCAACTTAGAACCATTTCCATAATGGATCGGACTCTTTCATGGATGCACTCTCAAGAACACATGGTCACCAACTGAAAACTGATGATCTACTCTATGGGCATCGACATACTTCTTCTACCTATTCTGAGCAGCAACCAAATACCCACAAATCTGCTCAACCTAGTGCTCCATCTCAAGAAGAATATACGGGCCTAAAAGCACCCTATCCTCCAACTGATCCCAAATCAAAGGAGTATGGCAAGGACGACCATACAATTCCTGCAAGGGAGACATGCCTATAGAGTTGTGATAACCATTGTTATAAGCAAACTCCACAAGGCAAAGATATTCCTCCCAACGCGATTGCTGGTCCATAACATACATGCGAAGCATGTCTTCCAAGACTCGATTCACACGCTCAGTGTAACCATCAGTCTCTAGGTGATAAGCTAAACTAAAGTTCAACTGGGTTCCCAAAGCATGGTGAAGTGAGGTCCACAATGCTAAGGTAAAGAAAGGATCTCTATTAGAAATGATCCACCTTGGGATCCCATGCAACCTCACCACCTCTTCCAAGAAGACTCATTCCACCACTCCTGTTGTATAAGAAGATCGAATAGGAAAATACTGAGCCACTTTGGTCAATCTATCAACAATGACCATGATGGCATCATGATGATGCGAAGAAATAGGCAACCGTACTATGAAATCCATGGAAATGATATCCCATTTCCAATTTGGAATCAAATTAGGTTGTAAAAGCCTTGCAGGGTGCTGATGCTTCGCCTTCACCCGCTGACATTCTAAACACTTTGATACAAAATCAGAAATGTCATGTTTCATACTAGCCCAATGATATATATGTCCAAGATCTGCGTGCATCTTCTTGACACTAGGGTGTGTCGAATAAGGTGCATGATGGGCCTCAGTCATGATCAAAATTTGAAGACCCTCCAAAGGAGGTACATAGATCTGTCCAAGATGTCAAAGAAGACCATCTGACTCAAGAATATATCTAGAATATCTACCCTCCAATGGTCTTCCAGACTCCGCCATGATTCTTACATTCTAATACCAGGTGTCCTAAGGAAGAACTTTAAGAATTATCTCACTCAAGTCCACACCAAGGGACAATGCTGCAACCTCATGTCACCTATGACTCAAAGCATCTACCACTATATTCTCCTTCCCCTAAATATAACGGACCTCAAAATCATACTCATAGAGGAATTACATCCATCTTCACTATCAAGCATTCAAGTTTGCTTGCATGAAAGTATACTACAAACTATGGTGATCACTAGGCAACTCAAACTGACGCCCCAATAGAAAATGTCACCATCTAACCAACGTATGCACTACAGCTGCCAAGTCCAAGTCATGAACTAGATAATTCAGCTCGTGATCCTTGAGTTTGTGAGACTCATAGGAAACCACACGTCCATCCTCCATAAGCACTGCACCTATACCTTCTAGAGAGGCATCTGTGCATACCATGAAATCTCTAGATGGATTAGGGACTACCAAAATTTGAGCACCAACAAGGAGTTCCTTCAAGGTGTGAAATGCTGACTCACACTGCTCTGACCAAACAAACTTCTTCCCTTTCCTCTGAAGAGAAGTAATCGGGTGGCCTATCCAAAAAAATCTCTAAACAAAGTGGCAGTAATATCCTGCCAAACCCATGAAACTTTGAACCTCAGAAACATTGGTTGGTGCTAGCCAATCAACAATGGCTTGGATCTTAGAAGGATCCATGTATACACCTCCCAAAACTATATGACCAAGATAGCTCACCTCTGACTGGAAGAAGTCACACTTTTCCAAGTTCGCAAAAAGTTGATTCTCCCTCAAGCACTGCAATACTCATCGCAAGTGACCCTCATACTCTTCTGTAGATCTAGAATACATGAATATGTCATCCAAGAACACAAGGACAAAGTGATCAAGCTAGGTGCAAAAAACCCCATTTATAAGGCTCGTGAACACTGAAGGCTCATTCATCAACCCAAATGGCACCATTGTGAACTCATAGTGACCATAAAGAGTATGAAACATCGTCCTATGAATGTCTGCATCATGAATGTGCAAATGAGGATACCTAGATTTTAGATCAATCTTAGAGAACACCTTAGCACCCTTAACTTGATCAAAAAGATCATCTATCTGAGGCAATGGATGTCGATTCTGAATGGTTACCTTTTTCAACTATCGGTAATCAATGCATAACCGAAGAGAACCATCCTTCTTCTTAACAAAGATAACCAACGCACCCCAAGGAGAAAAACTAGGACGAATGAACCCTTGGCCAACAATTCCTCCACCTACAATTTAAACTCACTGAACTCCTAAGTAGTCATATGATATGGAGCTCTCGAAATAGGTTTTGTACCGGGAACCAAGTCAATGCGAAAATCTATGTCTCGCTTCGGAGGCATACCGGGAATATCCAATAGAAACACATCAGCATACTCTTGAAGAATAGGATGACCATCAAGAGCAATTTCTCAACTCTCTTTCTCATCCACATCCTCATGAGAAACTGCAAAAAGGTAACACCCTTGATGCATGCACCACTTAAGTTGCATAGCGGAAATCATATGTAAGGATATCGATTGCTGAACTCCAATGATCCCCACTTTCCTACCATGGTCATCTAAACACTCTACTGTCTTCAGATGATAGTCTACATGAGTGCTATGAGATGATAGCCAATCCATCCACAACACAACTCCATAGGACCCCAAGGGAATGACTCGAAGGTCAACTGAAGTGACAAAGGGTCCTAGGTCCAACTCACAACTAGGAATGAAGGCATCGACAGACACACGCACATCGGTAGCCAACTCTACTAGCCACCTATCTACCTACTTAGCAAATGTGAGCCCACACCACTCAACAATGGATGAAGAAATAAAAGAACCTGAAGCACTAGAATAAAAAAGTACAGAGATAGGGATACCACACAACACACCTGCAGTCTCAATCATTGTACTTTGATGCTCAGCTTGGTGGACATCCACCACTGTAAATACTCTGTGGGATTTACCTACATCCCCCACTATTGGCTCTAATATGGCTGGACTTTGACTTCCCATTTGGTGAGAATGCTGAGGGAACTGAGCAGCTTTGTGGAAAAACTGACCACAGGTGGAGCAAGATCCTCTCCCAGGTCCTCTACTCCCAGACTACCCACTAGACTACTGAAATATTTCCCCACTAGGGGCCTAAGATGCATTCTGAGAGGTCTGCCCTAGAACACTCTACCTACTCCTGTGCCAGTCCCTACCCTTCTGAAACTAAGATTTTCCACCTTGTTGGCCCTAAGATTGCTTCAGTCTTGGTTGCTACTACTGTTGCAGCTGACCACCCTTAGCGGGTGCCTGAGGACCCCTAAAAGGTGCAGTAGTCTGGGACTGATTCCCTCTCCCTCTAGACCCACTTAAAGGATCACTCTCAATCTAAACTCCAGACTGGCTACCATGAGCATGACCAAGGCTCTGCTCCACCAGCCTGGCTTTCACCATGACTACCTCTACTGAAGCAGGCTCAAAAAATCTCACTCCTCCACTAATGTGGTCGTTAAGACCCCTCAAGAAGTGTTGAACAAGCATAGCCTCATCATTGCCGATCCTAGTATACTGTTTAAGCTCATAGAACCTATGCTCAAACTAGTCTACTGACAACCCAAACTGGCACAAAGCATAGAACTCATCGGCTCACGACTGCCTCCACTGGGGTGAGAGAAATCGTGCCTTGAATCTCCTCAAAATGATTTCCCATGATACGGTGTTAATGCTCACACCTATCCTCTCCTCCTCTAACCGCCACTAGATAGATGCAAAACTCTTGAGATGCATGATATCTCATCTTGCCTTTGTGTTGCTACCATATGGATACATGGCGAAACACCAATCTAAACTGATAAGCTAGGTCTCTACCTCGAGATCGGTACCTTTACCGTCAAAGAAAGGAGGATTGGACCTCATCAAGTCCCTCATGTGCCCCATGATAGCTGGATCCTAGTCTACTGGGACCTCTCTCCTTCTAGGAGATCTCTCTCTCTCTCTCGAATCTACTGAAGGGACTCCTCTACCTAGGCATGGATGGGCTGATCCACCTTAGGTTTGGTGCCTAGTCTAGCTAGCATCTCCTAAAACATCTGTCGCAACTCTTTCCTTTTGGGAACCTGCTCTCCTGAATGTTGTTCATCCTGATGAATAGACTAATCCTAATCCACACTCACATGAGTGGGTAGTGGTGAAGGGCTATGGCGGTCGGAACCTCGACCCTATCCTCCTCCACTACCTCTGGTGTGGCCACCAGCATGGGCACCTCCCTTGTCTTTCCTAGCCATGACCTAACACTGCACAAGAGAAATAGGTTCAGATCAAAGGAAAGGAAAAAAACAAGGAAGTCACAACCACTAAGACCTACACAAAAGGTCTAGGTGAATGGGTTCAATATAAATCCAGAGTATCCAGTGTTGAAACATGGGCTCTAATACCAAATGTAATGCCCCGCCAGGAACCCCAAAGGAAAACCCACAACAAGGGTGAAACAATTTTTTTTTTAAAGAATAAACATAATAAGTGCACTAATAATAACATTTGCAAAATAAAAAGGTTTTCCAAAGATCGACAAATCAAGGGACCTTTGTCATGGAGAGCTCACATGGAGGAGGAGTAGGCGGCAATGGAAGAATTCAAATTTTGAATTCTCTGCAAGGCGGGAACTCTAGTTCCAATGGAGGTAGTGGCTAGATCGGTGGAGCTAGCCAGATGGGGGACAAGGACAAGCCTCTAGATATTCTGCAGGCTGGGTACTCTGTCATAAAAGAATGTGGGTCCTAGAAACCCGGTTGGGGGGTCCAGCCCATGTGAAGTTGTATTGGAGAATGGAAAATAAATTAGAAGGTGGTCAACCATCTTTGGAACTAGACCATCTGGGAAATCTTCCCTGCCCCCTATTTAGAACATATTGGACTTGACTAGTGGTAAGTTTTCCATCTCTATTCCTGACTTGATTTTGGATCATAACATAAGTAGTATGTCAAATTCTCTGGTGGGTAAATTCATGGGACCACGCCCAAACTTTGAGGTTGTTAGGGCTTATGTTAATTGAAAATGGGCTTTGAAAGGCAATGTTGAAATTTTGGCTCTGCCCAAAGGCCTTCTCTCCTTTGCCTTTTCCTGTGAAGAAGACAAAATAAGGATTCTTTGTGGTAGCCCTTGGTTGGTTGTAAAGATAGCTCTGGTCCTCCAGAAATGGCACCCAAATCTAAATATGAGTGAATCTCTTCTGGTGCAAGTCCTAGTCTTGGTTAAGCTCCCAAGTCTACCTCTTGAATAGTGGGCATAAAGTATTTTCTTAGGTATTGCAAGCTCTTTTGGTGAGCTCCTCTCAATAGATCTAGTCATAGCTGCAAGAAGAAGGCTCACTCATGCCATATTCTATTTAGGGATTTCCCACGATGCAAATATGCCTGAGCAGATAGATATTGTGTCTAAGTTGGGTACTTGGAAACAACAAATCAAATATGAATCCATCCCCTTTGCTTGTTTCCATTGTAAAAAAATAGGTCACTGGGCTAAACATTTCCCTCTAAAGCCCAGAGGGGATAACAAGCAAGCCAAATTGTAGTTGAGAGTAGACAGGCTCCGAAGAAAACGGTCTAGCAAGTCAAAAATATAGAAAACAAGGAAGCTGACCCAGTTAAGATTAACTTTTTTGGACCCTTGGGGGAGAACAAGGATGTGGTCTCCTTAGCCTCTATTTCTAATAATCATTTCCCCAAGAATATTTGAGGAAGGAACGTACGGGAGTAGATAATATCCTGGGAGGGCATATCCCAAGAGAGGAAATAAAAGAACAAAATGAATCTTCTAAAGAAACTACCTAGATGGTGATTGTTGACACCTTGGCTAGTAAGGAAGCTTCCAACGAAGACAATTAAAAGGATAAGGATATTAAGGAAGTGGAACAATCTAAGGAAGGGGAGATCACTAGATCACATGAAGAGAATGTTGACTCTTCCCCTCTCACAAATAGTTCTGATTTTCAAGAGGCCCAAAACTATGTTATCTTGGGACTGAATCTTTCTGGTTCATATCATGCCTCTAAAATAGTTAATAGCTCTTCACATGAATCCAGATCACCTATCTGGGGTAATGAAGAGGAGATTTCTAGACTCCTTAGTGATCTTGAAGTAGGTCTTGAGAAAGAAGCCGAGTGGAAAATTCCAAAACATAGGAACAAGAAAGGCTCCACTCCCTCTACTGCCCAAATAAGGAAGTCTAGGAGAATTGCTTAAGTTGATGTAGGGTATGTCTCCTCATCCCCAGGACGACCTTCAAACCACAAAGTCAAAGATCAGGGGGCTAGCAAGAACATAGTAGATGGGACTCAAAGGACTCTGAAGGAGTTAGGAACTATTAAGTGATTATGAAGATTGTTTCTTAGAACATAAGGGGACTTATTAATCCCCACAAGCATGATGTTATTAGGAATATGATTAGGGATAGTAAACCTGACATTTTTCTTATTCAAGAAACTAATATGAGTAGAGAAAAGGTTGAAGCTTTGAATTTCTTTAAATTTGGTAGCATCCGTGGTGGTAGCTCTGAAGGTGCCTCTAGAGGCATTGCAACAATCTGGAATCTCAATAATATTAGAGGTCAAGTTCTTATTCAAGAGAGCAATTTTTCTTGCATTAAGTTTGAGCATTTAAAGGATGACACCTCTTGGGTCCTCACAAACATCTATGCTCCCAATACCTTGAAAGCCAGAAGCAAGTTTTGGAAAAAACTTATGGAAATAAGGGACAACTTCAAGAACCTCAGTTGGCTGGTCATGGGAGACTTTAATACCCCATTGAAAGAGGAGGGAAAATTTGGTGATTTCCCTTCTCAGCTGGACAGTAGACTGGCCCTCATTGATTTTATAAACACTCAGGACCTTAATAATGTGGAGATGTAGGGTTTCAACTACACTTGGACTGATAGGAGGGCTGGAAATGACCTTATTCAAGTTTGCCTTGACAGGGCTCTTATATCCGATGATTGGTTTAGACATTATTTCTTCTCTCTATCTACTCACATTCGTGTTGGGTTTGACCACTACCCTATAACTCTTATTGCTGACCCTATCAACTAGAGAAAGAATTTTCCCTTTAGGTTGGAAAAAATGACTCATAAAATTCAGGAATGGTGGAACATTCAAGTTGAGGGTACTGCCATGTATAGAGTTGTGAAGAAACTTAAAAGCATAAAAGATAACATAAAGACCTAGAATAAATCCAACTTTGGGAATATTTTTGAGGCTAAAGGAAAAATTCAGGAAGACCTCAACAAAATTCAGGTCCAAATCCAGAAGGATGGATTCTCCACTGTCACAATTGCAAAAGAAAATGAGATCCTCAAAAGATACCATGATATCATTGCAAAAGAAGAAGTTTTTTGGAAGCAAAGATCTAGATGTATTTGGTTGAAGGAAGGTAATAAGAACACCAGATTCTTCCATATGTCAACTATCAAACACAAAGCTGCTAATAGGATCAAAAAACTGATGGTGAACAATGTGGAGTTGGTCAAGGAGGAGGAGACTAGAAATGAGGCAAAAAGTTTATTCTCTGATCTTCTTTGTAGGGATCAAAACTTGGATGATGATGCTCAAAATGCCTTCCTCCAGAAAATTCCTTGCCTTATTGATGAGCATAAGAATGCTTTTTTTACTTCCATCCCTTCGGACTTGGAGATTAGAAATGCTATCTTTTCTTCTGAGGGCAATAAAGCTCCTGGTCCTAATGGTTTCCGTATGTTCTTCTTCCAAGAGTTTTGGGATATTGTTGGGAAAGATGTCTCCAATGGGGTTAAAGAATTTTTTGGGGCAAGAAGATTACTGAAAGAAATTAATGGCACCTTCATTTCTTTGATCCCCAAAATTCAAGGAGTTGACTCCATGGATAAGTTCAGGCCTATTAGTTTATGCAACTCTTTCTATAAGATTATTTCCAAGGTCCTTACTAGAGAAAGAATTTTCCCTTTAGGTTGGAAAAAATGACTCATAAAATTCAGGAATGGTGGAACATTCAAGTTGAGGGTACTGCCATGTATAGAGTTGTGAAGAAACTTAAAAGCATAAAAGATAACATAAAGACCTAGAATAAATCCAACTTTGGGAATATTTTTGAGGCTAAAGGAAAAATTCAGGAAGACCTCAACAAAATTCAGGTCCAAATCCAGAAGGATGGATTCTCCACTGTCACAATTGCAAAAGAAAATGAGATCCTCAAAAGATACCATGATATCATTGCAAAAGAAGAAGTTTTTTGGAAGCAAATATCTAGATGTATTTGGTTGAAGGAAGGTAATAAGAACACCAGATTCTTCCATATGTCAACTATCAAACACAAAGCTGCTAATAGGATCAAAAAACTGATGGTGAACAATGTGGAGCTGGTCAAGGAGGAGGAGACTAGAAATGAGGCAAAAAGTTTATTCTCTGATCTTCTTTGTAGGGATCAAAACTTGGATGATGATGCTCAAAATGCCTTCCTCCAGAAAATTCCTTGCCTTATTGATGAGCATAAGAATTCTTTTTTTACTTCCATCCCTTCGGACTTGGAGATTAGAAATGCTATCTTTTCTTTTGAGGGCAATAAAGCTCCTGGTCCTAATGGTTTCCGTATGTTCTTCTTCCAAGAGTTTTGGGATATTTTTGGGAAAGATGTCTCCAATGGGGTTAAAGAATTTTTTGGGGCAAGAAGATTACTGAAAGAAATTAATGGCACCTTCATTTCTTTGATCCCCAAAATTCAAGGAGTTGACTCCATGGATAAGTTCAGGCCTATCAGTTTATGCAACTCTTTCTATAAGATTATTTCCAAGGTCCTCACCTCTAGACTCTTGAATGTCCTTCCCTCCCCGATCAGTCTTCAATAGAATGGTTTTGTGCCAGGAAGGAAAATTATTGATTCCATCATTACTGTCCATGAGAATATCCATTTCCTTTTTATAGACAAGAAGTAGGGTTTTATTCTCAAGCTTGATCTCTCCAAGGCTTATGACCGGGTAGACTGGTCCATCCTCATGAAGGTTCTCTTGGCTTTTGGCTTCTCTAACAGATGTGTGGACCTCTTGAAGAAGCTTCTCTCCTCCACCTCCTTTGTTGTTCTTCTTAACAACTCCCCCTCCCCTTTTTTTAAAACCTCCAGAGGTTTTAGGCAAGGGGATCCCATCTCCCCAATTGTCTTCATCATTTTGGCTGAATGCTTTGGTAGGTACATGGAAAGTACAGTGACTAGAGGTATCTTTAAAGGTCTCCAACCCTCTTCTACTGATCACACTTGCTCCCACCAACCCTCTTGTGATACCATCATTTTGGGGATTCCATTATTTTGGAAGCCAAAATCCTGAAGGACACCCTGTGAAAGTATGCATCTACTTCTGGCCGACTTATCAACTGGGTTAAAAGTGAAGTGTTTTTCATCAACACTCCTGAGAAAAGACAACATAGAATTAGCAAAATTCTAGAATGTTAGATTGTTTTTCTTCTTGCTACCTACCTTGGCCTCTCCCTGGGCATCTCTCCCCTTGATTCCTTTTAGATTTCTTTGGTGGATAAATTTTAGAGAAATCTTGCTAGTTGGAAAGGTGTTCTCTTAATTCAAGTTGGAAAGTTACAACTTCTTAAAGCATCCCTTCAAAGAATTCCTATTTATGCTCTACGTCTCTTCAGAATTCCCGGTTAAGTTTGCTTATGCTATTGAAAAAATCCAAAAAAAAAATTCTTTGGTCTGGGGTTGAGGAAAAGAAGAGAATGGCTTTAGTGGCTTGGGACAAGGTTTGTAGATCAAAAATCAAGGGTGGTCTGGATCTAAGGAGAATCAAGACTCTCAATGAAGCTCTTTTGTCCAAACAGATGTGGAGATTGTTCCACTCTAACGGTGAGTGGTGTGAAATTTGGAGAAGTAAGTATCCTCTCTTGTCTTCATCTCTTTTCTCTTTCATCAACTCTGATTTCAACATCAATGGCTCTCACATTTGGAACCATGCTTCAAAGTGTAAAGAAAGCATAGCTAAAGGGGTTAAATGGAGAGTTGGTAATGGTAGGAAAGTTAGATTTTGAGAAGATCCCTCGTTGTTTGATAAGCCTTTTCTAGAAATCCCTGATTGAGCCCCTTTTGCTGCCCCTTGTAAAAGAGTTTTTGGTTCCTTGGTTGAGGGGTACTAGATAGGTGACAAATGGAAAAATATTGAAGGTATACACCCTGGCCTCATCAATCTAAAGAAACACTTGTTTTCTGCTTGGCTGAATAATGAATGAGATATTCTTATTTTGAAAATTGAGCCCAAAGACAACCTTACTGTTTCTTCCATGTATGGAGTGCTGACTCCAACCCTCTCAGAGAACCCCTTCTGGTCTAAATCTTGGATCAAGGGTCTTATTCTGAAGATCAAAATCTTCTACTGGACTATCCTCCAAAACAAAATTTTGACTCTAGACAACTTGAAGATTAGAGGTTTTAATCCCCCCAATACGTGTGTTTTGTGTCACGAGGAGGAAGAGTTTGTGGACCACTTGGATATTCACCATTCTTTCACTGTCTCTATCTGAGAAATATTTCTTAAGAATTTTTGTATGGTATGGGTGTTCCCTAACTCTATTCAAGACTTTTTCCATTCTTGGAGCTACCATTGGTCTAATCCCTCTTTGAGAACTTTGTGGCAGCTCTCTCTTCCCAGGCTATTGTTTTTCAGAAAATTCAAAGGGCTATAATGGAGAACCTCAGGACCATTCGAGAACCTTGCACTCCTGTAAATTACCTGGAAGGTCACATCCTCAACTCCTGGAACTTGAAGAGTGATATTAGGATTGATACTATACAAAGTAAGAGACTAGAAGCTAAGTGGTACTCTCCCCCTCTTGGATGGTTCAAAATCAACTTTGACGGTGTTGCTAAAGGAAATCCTGGACCAGCGAGATGTGGTGTAATTCTCAGAGATGTAAATGGCATTTGTAAGGAAATTGTTGTTGTTCCTATAGGTTGCAAAACTAACCATATGGAGGAAGCTATGGCTGCTCTCCAAGGCATCCTTTTGGCTAAAAGGTGGAACTGTCCTTATCTCTGGATCGAGGGGGACTCTAATAATATCATTAACTTCCTTAAAGGAATTACCAAGCCCTCATGGACTATTAACAATATTATTAAGCCTGCTAGGGATCTTATTTAAACATTTGATAAATGTTTATCTCTCACATTTATCAGGAAGCAAATGGCCCTGCTGATTGGGCATCTAACGTGGTGGTCACTCATGACAACATGATTACCTAGAAGGGTGAAGAGGATCTTCTTAATGATGCCAGATCAATCATTTTCATGGATAGATATAACTGCACCTCAGAGATCTTAAATGGACTATATAATGATTAATGACATGACTTGGAGAACTAATATTAATTATTATTGGGTCAGTACCAATAATGATAAGACAAATGCCACCTTCTCCCACACTTTCTGGGTTTTTGGGGCCACATCTAGAGATTTCTTTCTATTATATATCTGCAACTCTCGAGTTTCTGGTTTGAGCTGTGAAATCATGGGAGGTAACAAGCGTCGCTATGAGCCCAGTAATTGTAAAGAATGGAAACAAAAGGAGGAAATATGGAGTAACTTGTAGAAGGGCGGGCTAACAAAGTACATGGAAAGAATCCATGGGAGGGATGCAAAAATCACTAATTTTTTCACCAAAAATTAGAGGAAGGGCACCCTAAAAATGGGAGATCAAACTATCACCATCGATGAAGACCTCATTGCTTAGGTGATGGGTCTCTGGAGGGAGGGAAGTAATTTCTATAGGGATAGAAAGCTTAACAAGGAGGCCATCGAGCGATACCCTGAAACTATTAAGGAGAAGAAGCGCCTGGTTAAGCTTATCAAGACCTACTACCCTCCCAGGGCCTTTTCTAAGCCTTGAAGGGAGGTTATGTTTGCAATCATACACTACAACACTCTGGATGACAGATTTACCAAAGTCTATGACTACCATTTCGTGTTTCTCAACCACTTCAGGTATGAAGACAAAGTTAACATTCCCTATTTCCTGATTTGCTCGATCAATGTCACTATCAAAGCCCACAAAGAGAACCCTAAGGGAGACATTGCTATGCACCAAGGTCTAATGGTTCTAATCTATGAACATATTAAAGATAATCAAATCACCCACCCCTAGCTTTCTGTCTCTAAATCTGAGGAGGAAGGGTCGGACTCTAAATTTTCTGTGGGTGAGGATTCTGCCAGTGATTCGAAAAGTGAGACTGAGGAGAGCCTGGAGGACTCCAAGGTTGAATTGGGTAAGAAAAGAAAACAAGAGAGCAATACGTCATCCTCTTCCAAGGGCAAGAAAAAAATCAAAGAGAAGGTCTTCCAGATTCACTCTTCCTCGGAGGAGGAGGTCTCTGAGGACTTTGAAAAGGATGACTCTTCATCCCCTCAGAAGAAGAAACCTAAATATTCTTATCAGAAAAGGAAAAAGCAGAAAAGGCAAGGCAATTCTAAGCTGAAGATGGAGGACAAAGAGCAGAGAAAGGATTCAGATGCGAACCAAAACATTGAGAAGGAGATCACGGGGGATGGTTTCAACCAGAGTGTTGGTGGTGATGCCGAACAGAATATCGCTGGTGAAGACACCAAAACTGATCAGGCCAAGGTTGGTGAAAAAATCCCCGCTTCTAACTCTTCTATTGAGGGTTTAGGTGTTTGTAAACACCCTCGACTGGCTCATAAATAGTCATAAGAAATTTGTGGAGGAAAACAAGAATCTAAGTCATAGGATTTAAATTCTGGAGACTATTGGCATCGGTGAAGGTAAATCCATGGCTGAGCATGTTGATGATTTGGGAAAGACTATAGCTAGAGCTGAAGAGATTAGGCATTCCTTCAATCTAAGGTTTGAGCAAGTGGAGAAGGCCCCAGAGGAAATAAAACACAATGACACTGTTAGGGACCAGAGAATGGTGGATGCTGAAAATAGACTCAACAAAATCGATACCTGTCTCAGAAGCATTGTTGAACACAGTTATAACATTCTGAAGGCCTCGGCTGACAACATCAAAAGCTTGATCAGTAAGCTAGAGAATGAGAAGGGATCCCTAGAGCAGGAACCTGATATGGAGGGTGTGGAAAGTGTGCAATGACCAAGAATGAGGACCCGAGGCAAGAAGAGGGAGAAAAAGCCAAACAAGGAAATTGAAGAGCTCAAAGTTTCTTCAGCGAATTATGACCTAGTGGTCATCAAGGCTGCTAAACTTCTTAAGTCTCTGTAGGTGTTTCTAGTTGTCTAGGTCTTTCTTTTCCATTTTTTTTGCTTTGTTGCTCCTAGTTTTTTGTTATCTATTCGAGTTGTTGGTTTTCTTTCCAGTCTTTTGTATGTTGTCTTTATGCTGGTCTAGTTGATCTTTGATGATCTTTCTTTTGATCTATATGTAAAAGGTTTGGGGTACTTAAAACTTGATTTTCTAATTAATCAAAACAACGTTTGCACAATAATAACACAAGCAGAAGACTCACACCATAATTCCTTAAGGGTTACCAACGAAGAATAAAACCAAGAGTTAAATTCCACAATTACAATTAATCCAATAATCCATCAAAACACATAGAACATAATAAGCCATATGCAATAATAGTTACATTATTTAAAGATTGAAAGTTTAAAATATAATTTCTCTTCAATATGCATTTACACAAATCATAAAGAAAGCTGATAAGCAACATCTCACACTTGGATTACATTGATCTTCCAATACATGGCTCTCAAAATACATATAAAGTTATAACTTAACCAAATACAAGGTTACATAATTTCAATTTATACAATTGACCACATAGGTCTCCAAAGAACAATAATCTCCAAACATGAGATAGAACATGAGCCACAAACCACAGAAACACCTGCAAAGCCAATCCTCACATGAAGGTATGAACAAGAACATCCGATGGGAAGTGGCACTACCACCCAACCATGTAATTTCCCAAAATGGAATCACCCCACCATGCTAGAAGATAGAAGAGGACCATCAAGCAAGAAAAAGTATGACATGGTCGACAGAACAATACGACACCATGACAACACAATATGACTCCACAATAATCCAGGTGACTCAATATCACAATACACAAGTGACTCGACATCACAAAACACAAGTGAATCGACATCACAAAACACAAGTGAACCTAAAGAGAGAGTTTCATCGCATAGCTTATGATGGTTAGCATGGTCAGCCTCCATAGGTCTTGACCCCCATCCCAAGTTATCCTGGTAACCTTTCCCGAGCCTCTGGATCCAACTAAGTCTCATGTGGACCCTACTAGCCTTTCATGAAGACAAGGTGGTCGGTTTTCCATTCTAGGCCTTCCCACTACATCATGAGCCCTTTACAAGCACTCACCCATGTGTGAGGTACAATATCTTATATAATTTTATAAACCACCCACCTAATCAGTTAATTATATTATCACTTATTATCTGAATTTCGATGGGTTATCGTGCCATCCACTTTGGGCATGGCCCCCACTCAAAATCCACTCTCTCAAAGGACACTAAAAAAACATGGTCACTCCATGAGGACCCTATGACGAAGCAGACAATTATAACACCACTATCCAAATACAAGTGGTCAAAACAAGGACATACTCACTCTTGGTTAACTATAAGGCAAAGACACTACATGGTTAAGACAATGAGGTCATCATATATCACTTGGTCAAAGGTACCAATTACGCCACAACAGGATGACTGAACCAAATATGAGAAATAACACAAATATAACTCTTTGCAAGGAAAGCTAATTTCACTAAGTCTGCACTCAGACAATCTTTGAGAAAATCAGCATCATAAGCACATGCAAATTCATTGATTGAAAACTAAAATAAAAACACCCTTTCATTCAAAAACTTCATTAATCTCTATATAATTTTCAATTCAATATTCCAACCAGAATAAAATCCACATTAAATATTCAACCGAATAAAATATGAATTAATAATAGGCATTTAATCCGTTTCCAGAATACATCCAAATTTACCAATTTGAATTAATAATTCATGCCTTGATTTCAATAAATAAATTTACTAAATCAACATAATAAAAAAAATCACTTTATACTACCATTGATATTTAACCATAAAAACCAACTTTGAATTATTGCGTTTTATAAAAATTAAATTAATGGTACATAAAAAGTTGTACCGCAAAGGGTACAAGGTTACATGGGGGCCAAAGCCTACCTGCGGTAGTGTTGTTGTCAGAGTAGCAGGCACTACCTATCGGTAGTACTGCTACCGCTGGTAGTAGGCCTACTGACCAGTAGTGCTGCTACCTCTAGTAGCAACCTCTACCGACCGGTAGTACTGGTACCGACCGGTAGCAGTCCTACTGATTGGTAGTTCTGCTACAGTGTAGCAGCCCTACCGACCGGTAGTGCTGCTACCGCATAGCAGTATTGCCGACTGGTAGCAGTCCTACCGACCAGTAGTGCTTCTACCGCGTAGCAGTATTGCCGAAAGGTAGTGCTACTACCTGCGGGTAGTCAGACACTACTGACCCACGTGGTGGGGCTAGCCCATCACGGGGTAAGGTAAGGTTAATTTTATAATAGAATTTATAATTCCTTAGTGTTTAAAAACCAATTTAACATGAAATCAATTCATCCCCTGTTAATTTCACGAGAGTGCATACACAGTGCCAAACTCCAAAATACAAAGGGATATTTACCAATAAGGTAAATGCTGAATTAAAATCACACAAGAACCCAATAAATAAAGATTTAGGCAATGATAGAAGAATTTAACAAATAGGAGAAGGATTAAGATCAATTTCCTCACTTCCACTACACAGGAAGAATTCCTTACATCTAACAAGAGGTAAACAACCAATTTTTATGAACACAAACCCCAAATCTTGGGAAATTAGATACTATAAAGCACACAACAAGATGAATCTAATTCTTTCTATTCCAAATAGAAGAGGTAATTCAAGAATTTGATTTTCAAGAATAAATAACAAACAACAAATAGAGAAATGAACCATTTCTTTCCTATATGCAAACATTTGATATGAGTTCCACAAAATCAACAATAACGGGCACTCTTTCTTCCATTCCAATCATTCAATAAGGATTTACAAGAGATTTGCATTTTTCCAACACACAGGAAGCAACTAAAATATTCAAAATTAAATTTCAAACAAGAGGAGGTTATCCAACCTTCAAGCAAACTAGCAAGCAAAATGATGGAAGAATCCCAGTCCTTGCAACCAAATCCAATTCTGGCTCCTCTTCTAGAATGGTTTTCCAAATTTCTCTTTCAAAAATTCTGCCCCCTCATTCTTGTGAACTCCCAGGATTATATGGGAAAAATAATTTCAACCTAAACTTTCTAGGTTGAAAATTTCCTCCACCAATTAGATTAAGTTATTGAAAAAGTAAAAAGCAATCGGATTTACCCTTTTTCCAAAAATAATTCTTTTCCAACAAATAAAATACAAAATTCAAATGGAAAGGTAAAAAGAAAAGCTTTTATTAATTTTCTATTTCCATTTTCACAATACTTTCTTTCAACATAAGCATTTAAAACTGAAATGGCTAGGCAATTATTTATTTCCTTCCACAAAATGTTAATACAACTTTGCATAATAAAATAAGCCATTTAACCATTTAATTCTAGCAAATCATTAATTTAATTAAATCAATAATCCTGAGAGCATAATAATCAACTAATTATGCCAACACCAATATAGCATCATCCACTCAATTAAATAACCATACAAATGAATGAAAGCACGCAAAATGAAGAATGATCAAATGACGACTCACAAATGACCAAACCAAAGCACTATGACTTGCATACCAGCCAGACAAGAAAGACAACCGACTAAAAACACTCACACGAGTGTAACTATGGGTCAAGTTAGGGTCCAACAACTATCTCTTCCACTCCCATCAGACATATAAGGCATGCTCAGACTTGTGAAACCAGGTGGAGTTGATACCCTATACCCACCTGATACTAGTACCTGCAATGTCCTGCACCAAAGAACCACACGTGCATATAGACAAATATATATACAGACACGACACACACATCGATGAAGGAGAATCATGACATTCCTTGTCTCATCAAAGTGAGTGAAGGAAAATCATCCCCTCACATCCCATACACATGCAAACATGCAACATATAAATAATGCATCGCACATATAAGGTAAAAGTGTTAGTCCATGATAATGATCCATAAAATAACATTAATCATAAGCATTGAGATACTGCATAAAATCATACACCACAAATCCAGATAAAGCATGAAATAACATCGCATAAGGTCTGAATCAATATATAATAATGTTCCACTAAACAGTCAACTGAAGTCAAACATAGATACAAAAAGAGTCTGATCGAGGAGGGGTACTACATGACACTCTTCCCTACATGTTTCCTTGTTGGTTATGCCATCATTTTTTGGATAGCCTCTGGGAGTTTTGTGTTTTTGTTACAATCTTGTGATATGATTTGGATTATTCATGTGGTTGTTACCAACTATGGTCATTTTTATGCTGATGTTATTTGGTTGTTAGCTGTCAACCTAGGTGTAGATTGTGTGTGGGACCTTGTGTCATTCTCTGTAGCACGGGGGATGTTTCCTTATTGGTTCACATGGTTGGATGCTTTGATGCCTTCTTCCATTGGGATTTTCTCTTCATTGGATGCTTGTGTGCATGGATGTGGACTCTTAATTTCTTCAACTTATGGTTAGATTCTTGGAGCAGTTTGTTATGTACTTCATAGGTTGATGGCATATTCTTGCAAGTGTATCATGAGATGTTCATATTTATAAAGTAGAGACTATGTATCTTGATGAAAAAAATAGTGTAGAATCTTGTAAGAAGGCGATTGGGTATTATTGTAGGATATGTAATGTAATGAGATGGTCACCCTTAATAATATTGATTATGGTATTTGTTAGTAAAAAATGAAAAAAAACATTCCCTTATGTCTCTTATCCTATGGATATGGTTTATGAAATACGTACTTGTGTTAGATATTAATGATTATTCTTGTTGATGGAAACAAACTAGATAAGTTATGGGTAATGAATTAGTAATGAAATAATTATGATGTGTTAAATGGTTAAGAGAATGGGGTTAGGAACATTTGGAATTGGTGCTTTAAAAGTTAATATAAAGGATTGAAGGTAATTGGGAATGTGTAGGCATGTTTCATGATAGTTTAATTAAATATATAATTTCTTATGTCATAGGAAGGAGTAAATGTTAGGGATGAATGTTAGAATCAATGAAGATATTAGAATGTGATGGGATTATATGATGTTGCTTGTATTCATGTGCTTAGAGTTATGTTAAGTAATGACATTGAGTTATGTTAGGGAATGTTGGTAGATGAGATGTTATTGATTTTTTCTTGTGTAATTATGCTCTTATGATCTTGATTGTAAGATGATTATGTGTATGTTTAAATGAAGTTAAAATAGTTATTTATGCTTATCTGAGTTTCACATGTGGTGTATTAGAGTATTTAAATAAAAAATTATCTCTATTTGTTAGTTGGTTAATTTCTCTACGTTATTTTGGCGGACATCACACTTTTGTATTCCAATGTTTGTGTGAAAGTGGATCTAGGTGCTAATACTACTTGATTCCATTTTTATCCAAAACATTTTGGTGAACCTGACTCTCTTGCATTTCATTTTCTGGTTAGATATTACCATTGTATGTTTCTTAAATCATGTCAAAAACATTAAATAAAAAGAGTAAAAACTCTTGTTTTATGCATTGTGTGTGTTTATATTTATATGCACTTTTTATTTCAAAAGTTAGTTTCTAATAATGTCATATCTTTATTTGCAAGATTTTCATACATATGATAATCCTTTTACTTGTGATGATTAAAATTTTAGTAAGGAAGAGCTTGATGAGGCTCTTGCTGAATTCCTTTATCTGAAGCGTTCTAACCAAACATTTTGCCAAAGATTCATCAACATAGTTACTATGTCATTTCATAGTGATGATTTAGATTAGTTAGATGACTCTCCTCATGAAGACATCCCTATGAAGTCATCGTCCAAATTTAGTAACATGGTGATGTATGATAATCCTCTTTATGATGATTTACCTCCCTTCCAATCCAATAATCAACCATTTAGTAGTAATGATTATGTCATGCTAGATGGGAAGAACTTGATGAGGTTCTTGATGAATTCCTCTATCTGAAGCCTTCTAAACAAACATTTTTCCAAAGATTCATCAACATAGTTACTATGCCATTTCATAGTGATGATTTAGATTAGTCAGATGACTCTCCTCATGAAGACGTCCCTATCAAGTCATCCTAAAAAATCTAGTAACATGGTGATATATGATAATCCTCTTTATGATGATTTACCTCCCTTCCAATCCAATAATCAACCATTTAGTACTAATGACTATGCCATGCTAGATGATATTCTTGATGATTTTATTTCTACTAAAACTTTTTCAAACTAAATAACCACATCCATGTATAAAATATTGATTAAAATTATAAATGTGAACATTTATGAATCTAATTTCCAAACACCTAATAAGCCTCTTTTTGTGGTTCAAGGTGATAGTTCTCCTCAAAATTCTCAACCTCTCAAAAAGCCTCTCTTTGCGGTTCAAGGTAATTATATTAATGATACCTTTTGCACTCCTAACAAACTGATTATTAGTGTACAAGGAGGTTATCCCACAAAGAGTCCTTATGAGTATGCTAAACAAATCACTAGAGAGAGTTATAATTTGGTTTCCCACACCTATAATACAAGGAACAATAGGAAACCTAATCCTCCTCTAGTTATTCCTTCTTCTCAATGAATACTTCCACTAGCACCTCGTTTATCACAACATATTGGTAAAGAGTGTGATCTTATTGAAAAACTTAAAGCTACTCTTTCCAAGATTTCCCTTTGGGATTTTATTAAAACATTATCCACACATCATGGAATGTTACAAAATGCTTTAAAGAGCTTAGATGTCCCACCTACAGTGACACCTAATAATATGGCTTCTTTGATTGACTTTATGGAAACACCTAAAGCTCAAATTATGTTCTCACAAGATGAGTTTCTGTCTAAGGAAATTCAAAATCAATATGATGCTCTTATTATTGTTGTCCTTATTAATGGTAATGCTATAAGTTGAAACCTTGTGGAAAATGGATACAACCTTAATGTTTGTATCATTGATTTATCACATAAGATTAATGTGGATACTTCTCTTATTAAACATGAATCTCTTTCTATTCATGGTTTTGACAATGTTGTTAGAGATTCTTTAGGTACTCTAACATTTCCTATTAAGGTAGGACCTATTATTTTACCTACATCTATTCAAGTCATGCTCGATAGTCTTACTTACAATCTTTTTTTAGGACAACCTTGGATTCATAGTATGCAAGTTGTCCCTTCTACTCTTCATTTTCAAGTTAAATTCCTTTATAACAAAAAGATTTATACTTTGCACTCTGATACCAATTTACAAGCTTGTTTGCAAACCTCATCTGATTCTCAATATTCTTCTATTACTCCTACTTCTTCTATTACTTCAAATGAATCATCATCTTCTCCTAAGGATACTTCTTCACTTGAAGAGGTACTATTGGATGACGATTGGGGATATTTAGATTTTACACCTTCTTTCATAGGGGAATATAAAATCCCACCAATAGAGCCTAAGAATAAAAAGGAGGATGACATGGTTGAACCTAAAAGGCAACCCACTTTGTGTAAACAACTTAGTAACAATTTTGTGACTTCTTCAAAATAAAACATTTCTTCTACTTCATCTACTTATAAAATTGAGACATATGAGACCTTTCCTTCCCTTACAAATTTGGCTTCTTTTTGTGGTCTTGGTTTTCACATCTTAGCTAAAAGTGGATATAATGGCAATGGTTGTGGCACAAATGAATAAGGGATGAAAGTTCCTTTGGAGAATCATATTCATGAGGAATCTTTTGGATTTGATTATAATCCCTTTAAGCCCCCCAAAGCATCTAAGAGACCCTTCAATGTGAATGTCATCATTTCATCGAGTTCCTTTTTTCTAGTGCATCCTTAATTTATTTCGACTTGTCACCTTACCTTGATATCTTTTCTATTGATGATTCCTTGGTTGAATTCTTAGGAGTCTATGATAATCTTCCTTTTTATCATCATAATCATGGATTTTCTTACTATTTAAATGTCAAGGCATACTTTGAGAAAGACACTAAATTAGGAGGTGATAATGAAGAGATGATTCATGAATTTCCTTAACCAATGGATGTTTCCCAGAAAAATAATTTTGTTGTGAGTGATACCATTGATATTAAAATAGATCCTTACAATAAGGATAAAATCATTAATATCAGGAAGTGTTTAAGTGATGATGAATAAGATGAGTATTCTTCTCTATTACATGAATTCCTTGAAATATTTGCTTGGATTTATTCAAATATGCTTGACATTGATCCTAAGATTGTGACTCATAACTTTGTGTTGATGTTTGGTACTAAATTCATTAAATAGAAGATTAGTAGAATGAACCCCAAAATAGCCTTGCTTGTTAAAGCTGAAATATAAAAACTTCTAGAGGTTGGTTTCATCTGCTCTATTGATTATTCTCCTTGGATTTTGAATATTGTAGCCATTGCTAAACCTGATAATATGATTAGAATGTGCATTGAATTTTGAGATCTCAATAAGGATTCTTTGAAGGATGATTTTCTACTTCTGAATATTGATATGATAGTTGATTCTACTACTAGTCATGCTTTATTATCCTTCATGGAAGGTATTTCTAGATACAATGAAATCATTATTAATCCTCACTATCAATATGAAACTTCTTTTACAACTCCTTAGGGTATGTTTTGTTGGGTTGTGATGCATTTTGGGTTGAAAAATGTCAGTGCCACCTATCAACATGCTATGACCCTTATATTTCATGATTATGTGCATAAAATCTTGAAAGATTATGTTGATGATATCCAAGCTAAGTTTATCTCAAGTGTCAGAACCATGTTAGGATCCTTTGCCAAAATTTTGAAAGAATTCATAAATACATGTGTTTGAATTCCTGAAAGTGTGTTTTTGGTGTGGATAGTGGAAATCTATTAGGGTTCATTTTTTCACATCATGGTATTGAAGTGGATACAAAGAAAATAGATACCATTATGAGTATCGTTGCCTTATCAAAATATTTTCTCAATTAAGAAGTTTATAAGGAAAACTTCAACTTATTTGTATGTTTGTTTCACAACTTTCCCCTTTACTTATTTTCTTAAGAAAGATTCTACTATTTGGTGGAATATGGATTGTTAGGCTTTTTTTAAGATTTGAAACTTTATTTGGCTGATCCTCCTATTTTGCAGCCTACTTTTCCTAGTCAACCTTTCCTTCTTTATACTATTTCTTCCTCTCATGCTCTCATAGCTTTATTGGCACAACACAATAGTGATGATAAAGAATGTCCAATTTATTATGTTATCTGCACTTTACTCGATTATGAGGTTTGATATATTGTGACAAAAAATCAATGTCTTTCTCTTGTTTTTGCAACTCTGAAGCTAAGGAATTATCTTTTGAATATTAAGAGACATGCCATCATCAAATTTGATTGTTTAAAACTTCTCTTTTCTAAATCTGATCTTTTAGGATGCTTAGCAAAATGGGTTATGTTGTTTTGTTTTTTTTTCAATAAAAGTGGAATATACACTAAACTTATATATTAATAATAAAGTGTAATAAAATAGGTTATGTTGTTAACTGAATTTGACCTTAAGTTTATTTCTCGAAAAGAAATCAAAGGAAAAGACTTAACCAAACATTTGGTTGATTCTCCTTCTCCTCTTACTTACCTAGTTAGGATTCATTTCCTAATGATTTCATTCTCCCACTAGATATTGATAATACTTGAGAATTGTACTTTGATAAATCCAAGTGTCAAACTAGTTCAGGTGATAGTGTTATTCTAAAACCACCTTCAGGAAAACCAATCCCTTTATCCTACTGTCTAAATTTCCTATGTACTAGCAATATCACTAAGTATGAAGCCCTTATTATTGGTCTAAAAGTGGAATTATCCTTTAACATTCAACATCTACGTATCTATGGTGATTCACAATTGATTATAAGAAAAGTTATAGGAACATATCAGGCTAAACAAAGTAAACTTTCACAATACCATAACTTGACCTTATCAATGTAAAAGAAGTTTTCTTCTTATACCATAGATCCTATCCCTCAAAAGGACAATATACATGTGGGTGTTATGGCAAGTGCAACTTCCCATATATCCCTTGAATATCCTTTGTATATTATCAATTCATCATTCACAATCTTAACTCACCTTCTATTACTAATAGTCTTAGTGAAGTGGCTTGTTGTTATCATTTAGATCCCAATGAATGACATTTTCATATCATTTGATATTTGATTGATGGTAACATTTTGGTTTCTACGAGTAAGAATACTAGTGTTCAAATTAGTTAGCTTACCAAAAGATACAATATTCTTTCCAATGTTCTTTATAGAAGGGGTTATAATGGTCAAGTCTTCTTTTTTGTTTCAACAAGATTGAGATCCTCATTCCTCTTGAGGAAGCACATTCAGGGGTTTGTGGGGGGCAATTTGGTGGGAAATGTTCGGTGTAATAGTTTCTTCGAATGGGATAGTGTTGGAAAAGATTCTTTTTCCTTTGTCAAAAAGTATCATCAGTGTCAGCAACACAACAATTTAATCCATGCTCCCACTTATGAACTTAGGTCCCATGTTTCCTCTTGGATCTTATTGGTAAAATTTTCCCTCCTTCCCCAAAATAAAATAATTTCATTCTCACTACCACAAACTATTTTACGAATTGGGTAGAGGTTGTTCCTATGCCTCCTCATAAAGTTGACACAAGGTTTGGTGTGATAATAGAGGACCCTTCTCCTGAAAGGGCCTTTGATGCTTTTAGATTTGGGGGAGATGTCAATGATGATGTTAGACTTATTTCTTATGATTAGTTCATGAGTGATGACAATTTAATTCTTACCAGGTAATTTCAATAATATATGCTCAGAAATATTGCAGACAATATATAGAAAAACGAGGGCTATACAACTTGATAACCTTGATGAAGGGGAAAGGTTAAGGGTGAAGGATGAGATTTTGAAGAATGCTAAAGAACAGTTTGGGAGGATTGGCCCTAAAATGGGGAAGCAAATAATAATGAAAAGTGGAGTTTCACTCCGTAAAGGATGGGATATCTCCTCTACCATTGCTTTTGATACCTTCAGGTGGAGGCATGACATTGACTTGGAAAGTTTAGATCCGAAGCAATCAAATAAACTATTGTTTGGGACTTTTTTTCATGATCACTTGGACTTGTTGCCAATATGGTGTCTATATTCCATGAAGTGAAGGTAATATATGATCCAACAGTAGGAAAATCTTTATGGGAGCCTAATAATTAAGCAATTAGCAAATACAACAACTACAAAGGTAAATGATATGTTTGTCAATGTTGTCAATTTTTTCCACAAGGTTTCTATGAAGATAGATGAGGAGAATAAGCGTACTTAAAGGAGAGGGTAAGGCGGTTAGAAAAACAATTATACTTTGGGCCAAATTATCACCCCCTTGACCTATAACAATAATATTTTGAGGACACTTGGGGATTAAGGAATGACCTAGCTTTGTCTAGGATTGAGGTTACAAACATGAGGAATGAGATTAACCAACTAAATTTTGATGTTGGTAGAGAAAAGAAGAAAATTGTTATTGAAATATTAGAGGCTCTTTTAGAATCCAAAATTGGTGCTATTTTAAATCAGGTCGATGCTACATGGGATGAACATAGGGAGTTGTTTGAATTTTATTAATCTCATCTGAGGTGGTAGAGATTTTTAGCTTGATCAATTTTATTTTTGTAGAAGATGGCCAATGCTATTGAAGTTAGTTTTATTATGTCTTTTCCTTTGTATTTGCATGAGTTGATCTTTGACATGAGGTCAAAATTGAATGTATTAGTTCAAGTCTTCACTACCCATTGATAATATACAAAGAGGATCAAATTTGAGTTGTTTGGTTTTCAAAGTTTGATAACCTGTCATATGCCTTCTTTATTTGACAAGGAGATGAGGGATCCTAAAGGGAAGAGGAATTTAAGGCCAATGTCAGATTGAAAATTCGAAATGAAGAGAATATTGGAGCCCATGCTGGTGGATAGCTTTGTCAATGAGATAGGTTGTAAATAATCTTGGTACCTACCTGGATGCATTGTCAATGTTTGAAAGTGGGATGACAAGAGTGTAGGTTGTAAGGAGTATCATTGATGATGAAAAATATTAGTCACATCTCAAGCTGATCTAGTAGATTCAAGAGAAAGGATTGAAAGTTCTCTAATTTTCTTGTTCTCTTTATTTTGTTCTTTCAAGTTTTTGAATTTTTGAATTTTTGAATCAGAAACTAACTATTGATTCCCACCATTTTTGAATTCTTACATTTTCTTATTCCTCTATTTGAATGAGGATAGGAAATAGATTTGATTTTGTTAGGTGATCAATTTATAATCATGAAAAGAAGATTTTGATTAAAATTTTTGAGCAATTAAATGTATATCTTTTTAAATGTATAACATCACCAGTACTTGTGGAGAAGAAAAGGGAATGTCTATCTCTTGTCAGCAACTTAAAAAGTTTTTTGTCTTCTTCTATGTCAGGCCATCACCTACTACCATAAAGACTTGTTGTAAAAGGACCAAATCTTGTTTGCATCCTTGTTTTTATAAAAGGATATTCAAGGCCTTATTTTGACTCTCTCGAGTCTCATAGGTTTTCTTAGAGAACTTCATAAAAAGTAGTACTATATGTTTTGTTCATAGGTCTATAATACAGTGACATGCTCAGTCTCTATATATCTCTTTAGTTTTCTCTATGAATATAGTTTATTCACGAAATATATGTAGTTTCAAAAACATCTTGGAATAAATTTTAGTGATTCTTAATTTGTCTCCAAATTGTTTTACAAAATCTTATGAAATCAAAAGTTGAGGACTTTCTGATTTTGTCTCTGTACAATGTTTCTTATATATGTTTGATTTTTGCTTCTTCTAAACTAGAAGATTAAATGCTTGAATCAAGCATAAGGGTTTTTTTAAGATTTTCATTAGATAATAAGTATAACTTGTGGGTCATTATCATGTCATGTTTAATACTAGGTGTTAATCAAGAGGTTATGGGTGTTTCTAATTGAGGAAATTGCAATTGTTTCACATGTGGTATTGCATTTGTAGTTCATTCTGCGCAATGGGTAGGCATTGATTGTGTTTCTTATGTTATTAAATTTTGTATACCATTGAAATCAAGGAAAGTATCTTTTCATGTTAATTTTTATTTTGAGTTTTGATGCAAGAGCATCCCTGGTTCACAACAATCTTGCATCAACCAAAAACATTGTCCTTTCTATTTTATTTTTCTATTTGTAGTTTGCAGTTTTCCTTTCTATGTGTCCCAGTTTTGGCACACTGGATCCTGTGGAGTTGGATTCTACTTGAAGACTTGATCATCTTTCTTGCTTTTAGAGCATATTACATTTGGATCACTTTCTAGCAAGATATCGCTACCGGTTTCCATGATAGTTTCTTATTACGGGTTAATCCTTTGTTACCAGTTGTCTGAGACATATTTTGGTGATCTACTAGAACCCATTCTGAATCTTACGGAGCCTTGGGTGTTGATTTCAGTGTTTCTTGGCATGTGGCTGACCTTCTATGTTTCAACCTTTGGATTTTCTAGAGGAATCTCTTAGCGGAGGCCGACCTTGATTATTTTCATATTAGGTCTTGTTCTTTGGGTTTTGATCCCTTTTGGGCCAATTGGATCCTTTGGATCAATATATATATTTGTAATCATGCTTTAGAATGTAGAGAGAGAAAAAGGGAAGAATCAATCAAAGAACAAGATAGCTAGACTATACATAGAAGATAGATCTTTCATTTCAAGGTCCCAGTGAGACCTATTCTACCAGGCCTATGTGCAGGTATGTTGTAACCCAGTTGGATGTAAACGATTTTCATGCAATAATTCTATCCATTCTGCATTGACTCCATCATATCTATGTGTTTTCATTGTGTTTACTCTTGCTGAACGGTATGGATTGATCTCTTTAAGGTCCCTCCTTACCGGTGATTTCATCAAGTGGTATCAAAGAGAAGTTTCATTCTGGAGGTTGCGTGTCCTAAATTTTGTTGTAGGGTGGTGGATTGTGGATCCGACCTGCAATTGTAGAGGACTAGCATGGATCGATGGCGCGAAGAGGAACTAGGAATGGTGGAGCATGTGGGAATGCAAACCCTTTTGTGATGGAGATGTTGTGAGGAATACCAGCTCAGTTAGAAGCCATGGAGACAACCCAAAGAAGAGGTAGACATATTGAAGATGTAAGTGAAGATGAAGGAGAAGAAACCCTGATAGAACAAGTAAACCTACTAGTAGTTGATCCAGATGAAGAGAGGTTTTTAAGGGTTTTGAGTAGGGAAAACACTAAAACTCATTTTACCCCACCGGAATATGATGGGAAGTTAGATTTAGATGAATTGATGGATTGGATCTTGGAAATGGAGAAGTATTTCGATTTTGAAAACACTATAGAAGAGAGGAAGGTGAAATATGCCTATACCCAATTGAAAGGTCATGCATCTCTTTGGTGGGAGCATTTGCAGGTTGATAGACAAAGAAGAGGTAAAGAAAAGATTAAGACATGGGATAGGATGATTGCTAAGTTGAAATAAAAGTTTGTGCTAGGGAATTATCAAGTGGATTTATTCTGGAAGTTGCAGAATTTGAGACAAAAGGAATCTAGTGTGAAGGAGTACACCGAAGCATTTAACAAGCTGAACATCAGATCCAGACATGTTGATGATGAAGTTGAATAAATTGTAAGATATTTTAACGGATTGTGGATTTCTATACAACATGAACCTAGTATGATCAAATTGGAGAGTGTTGAAGAGGCTTACTAGTATGCCCTAAAGTTTGAAGAGAAATTGAACAAAAGACATGAGCAAAGACAGAGAGGTAGAGGTGGAAGGTTTACCAAAGGAAGATTTCAAGGAGGAAGAGGATATATCAAAGGAAGAGGAACCAATACAGATCAGAACAAGGACAAGGAAGTGAGAAAAGAAGGTAATTCATACTAGAAGGATGATAGAAATTTCTACTGGAGGAGAGAATCAGATGGTTACTAGAATGAGAACTTTGGAAGACAAGACAAAAGGACATTCAGAGGAACCTGCTTTAAGTATGGAGGAGAAGGACACCATGCATTTGAATGTAAGAAGATGGAGGCTACTGGAAGAGAAGTAGTGGTGGAAGAAAACCCCATCAGATCATAAAATAAATCGGAAGATGGAGAACTATTGATGATGAGGAGACCTTTTTGTCATACCAGAGGAGATGAAGAGACCTTACAAAGGAAGAATCTATACAAGACTAGATGTAAGGTATCCAGTAAGTGTTGTAAAGTTGTTATTTATAGTGGTAGTTTAGATAACCTTGTTTTAGAAGAGATGGTGAATAAGTTAACATTGGAGATATTGAAACACCCTAAGCCTTACCAGATAGCATGGATTCAGGATGAACATAAGTTTCTAGTAAGTAAACAATGTTTGGTGAAATTAAAAATTGCGAATTATCATGATGAAGTTTTGTGTGATATTATGCCTATGGATATTTGTCATCTTTTGTTGGGTAGACCTTGGATATTTGATAGACAGACAATACATGATAGAAAAAATAATACATACACTATTGTGGCAAATGGGATGAAGCAATCCTTGTTACCTTTGGAGGAACCTTTGAAGAATGAAGTTTGTACGAATGCCAGAATCTGTTTAGTACATGGAAGGAAATTCATGGATTGACTGAGCCATGAGAATGTATATTTTGCCTTAATTCCTAAGGAGAGTGAGAGACCAGAATTGGAAGGAGAACACAAAGAAGAAATAAGATATTTTCTAATAGAATATAAGGATATCCTTTCAGATAATGTACTTGATAGATTCCCACCTGTTAGAAGTATTAGTCATTGCATGGACTTAGTTCCCGGAGCTAGTTTGCCTAACAAATCTGCACACCGGTTGACACCAACAAAGAATGAAGAACTGAATAGACAAGTGCAGGAGTTGTTGAAGAAAGATTTGATCAGGGAGAGTCTGATCCCTTGTGCAGTACTAGTGGTATTAGCACCTAAGAAGATTGGAGAATGGAGGATGTGTACTGATTCAAGAGCAATAAACAAGATCACAATATAATACTGGTTTCCTTTTCTTAGGATGGATGACTTAATGGACTGTTTGAGTGGAGAAAAATACTTTACGAAGATATATTTGAAGAGTGGATATCATTAGATAAGGATCAGATAAGGTGATGAGTGGAAGACAACATTTAAGACAAATGAAGGACTATATGAATGGTTGGTGATGCCTTTTGGATTGACTAATGCACCGAGTACTTTCATGAGGCTGATGAATGAGGTATTAAAGAAATTCTTGGGTAAGATTGTTATTGTGTATTTGGATGACATTCTGATTTTCAGTAAGACATAAGAGGAGCATTTGTTGCAGTTAAGATAAGTTTTGTAGAGGTTGAGAGAAGAAAAGTTTCTGATTAATATCAAGAAGTGTACTTTCATGAAGGATGAGTTAGTCTATTTGGGCTTTGTGATATTTAAGGATGGTTTGAAGATGGACCTTGAGAAAGTGAAAACATTGTTGAGTGGCCTACACCAGAAAGCATTGGAGTTGTAAGATAATTTCATGGATTGGATATTTTTTACCAGAAGTTTATCAGGAATTTCAGTTCAGTTTGTAACCCTATGACTGAGACCATGAGAGGAGATCAGAAGGAATTCAAGTGGACCACCGGAGCAAACAAAATTTTTGAACTGTTGAAGCAAAAATTGACTAAGAATCTTATGTTGGCTTTACTGAATTTCAATAAATTATTTCAAGTGGATTGTGATGCAAGTGGAACAACAATAGTAGCAGTCTTGAGTCAAGAAGGGAGAGCAGTAGCCTATTTCAGTAAAAAAATGAATGATGCCCTGAAGAGATATTCAGTGTATGATCAGGAATTTTATGCCATAGTTCAAGCCTTGAAGAAATGGAGACATTACTTGTTTCCTAAGGAGTTTATGTTATATATAGATCATCAAGCTTTACAGTATTTTAACTGTGAGAGTAAGTTGAATCAAAGACATGTGAGATGGGTAGAATTCTTGCAGAGTTACACCTTTGTGTTGAAACATAGAAGTGGACAATCTAACAAAGTTGTTGATGCATTGAGTAGGAGAAGGAATTTGCTGACAGAGATGAGAGTGACAATATTCGGCTTTGAAGATTTGAAGACCTTTTATGATGAAGACCCAAATTTTGCAGAACCTTGGAAAGCATGTAGAGAACCGGTTGTGGTAGATAGAAGTAGATGGTTGGATTACTTCATTCAAGATGGGATGTTATTCAAGGGAGTTTAGTTGTGCATACCTAAGTGTTCCATGAGAGAGAACCTGATAAAGGAGAAACATAGTGGAGGTTTAGCTAGACATTTTGGCATTGACAAAATACTTGCATTGGTAAGTGAGCAGTACTTTTGGCCCCAGATTCATAAGGATGTTAAGAGATATGTGTAGAATTGTAGAGTTTGTCAAGTTGTGAAAGGTAGTAGTCAGAATAGGGGATTGTATAAACCTTTAACAATACCGATAAGACTTTGGGAGGATATAAGCATGGATTTTGTACTTGGATTGCCTAAGACACCGAGAGGGAATGATTTTATATTTGTGGTAGTTGTAGTACCCCTACCGTAATCGATCTCTAACCCTGGTTTAATCTTGATTACTTTATCATAATATTATGTTATAAGTCAGATGTTGATTTTACGCATAGCTATTGATGTGGTTTTCTCACTAGTTGTATGCTAGTTGTCAGTGTACCTATATCATGGTATTAACATCGAGCTAACGCTTTCATTAAATTTTATATATGTATGCATGTATGACTCTTGGTTGCAGGAGATTTCAGGTACAATGCTGCAAGAGTGCGAGGTTCGTCTTCACCTGGAATTGCAGGTTTGAGTGTACCCTTGTTAATCCTTAGAGTTGGATTAGGTGGTCGTAAGACCCTAGTCGACCTTAGTCGTGCTCAAGTGAGCATCGCCAGACGTCGTCGGTATCCCCTTCTTGTTTGGGTTTGCGAGTCATCTGTTTGGTTGGCTTTCTCGATTTGCGTGCTTGGTGTGTTTGGTTAATTTGATTAATTAGTCCTTAGTAATTATCTTGATTAAATATGCATTTGTGCATTGAAGATTAATGGATTAAATTAATCGAGAATTCGTTATGTGATTTTCGTTGATATGAATTGCTTATTTTATATTGGGAGTGAATTCGATTTAATAACTGATTTTGAATATTAAATGCATTTTGAATATGCTGTTGAAAAGGAAAGCTTTGTATTTTATCGCGATAGATTGATAGTATTCTGTTGGATTATTATATTAGAAAGGTTAAATTTGATTAAATGAGAAAATCGTTTTGTGAATTGAAAAGCAAGTTAATTGTTGCTAATAGTTAAAAAGGAATTATTTTGGAGAGTTATTTTTGTAAATAAGGATTTTAATTCCAAAAAGGGAATTTTCGGGTCAACTCTTCCATATAACCCAAATTTGGGGAAAATTGGGAGGATGGACTAATTTGGAAAATCTTTGGTTGGAGAGAATTTTTTGGAAGGAAATTTGGGGGTTTTTGGAGAGGAGGCAGTTTTGCTGGATCTGGGAGGTGGGCTCTCCTTCAGCTATTCGAGGATTGCGTGTTAAGGTAGGATCCAACTCTCAATTTTAGTTTTGTTTGAAATGGAAATGGGGGTTTTATCTTGATTTTTGATTCTCCATCGAATGCCATGCTTATGAATTGATTTAGGAAATTAACCAGTTTGGCTGGAAGTGTTTTTGAGGTATTGTTAATTCCTCTTTGGTTTTGGGCATTTGAAACCCTTGGGCATATGTTAAGGATGAGCAAACCATCAAGAAAACATCATTTCCATATCAAACCGAAATTGTTATTTCATTGGAATCGGTTCTCTTTCAAACCGAAATTGTTATTTCAATTTTTTTTGAGTGGGTCTATTGTTGTTTTTAATCCGAACTGTGTTAAAAGAAAATATATATGTTTTTTTTATTGAACTATGCGTTATTTAGTTCAGACTGAGCGTTTCATTGTTCACCGAACTGGGCATTTTTTTTATTGCTCGAGCTGTGGGTTTGGGGATTGGAGGCGGGGATCGGAGCTCCACCCACTCCCTCCCCTCCCTATCGTCCCCCCACTTCCTCCCCCCGCTTGCCCTTTCTTGCTTGCAGTCCGCTTCGCCTGCAGCTCACGGCGGTGGCCGCAGGGGCTGCGGTGGCCGCAGGGCGCCGCGGCACCTGCGGGCACCACCATGGGCGCCGCCTGCGCAAGCTTACCCTGCGGCGAGGGTTAGGGCACGACCCGCCCTCGCCCTAATTTTTAAAATGTGTTTTTGTTTAAAACAAAATTTATAAAATGTTTTTTTTTATGTATTTTTTTTCATTCAAAAAAAAATGGCATATAATATTTGTAATATTATTTTAATGATAAGATTTAATTAGTTTCTTAATTAGAATTAGGGTGGCAGTATCATGATAAAAGTTGATTGGATATTGATTAATTATATAATGGAATTTATAGGTGGGTTAATTATTCAATCTTCATTTCGTGACTTATGCCCTCTTCTTAATTAAGTTCTAAGACTGTAATTTTGCAATTGAATATTGTTGTTTAGATTCTGATTGATCTGGGATTAATAAATCTAGATCTTACCTTCTAGCTGATTAGAGCGTTTGGCTAATTAAGGTAGTGTTGTTTAACAAACAAAATAGAGAATAATACGTTATTGGGAAATCGTTGTAATACGATGGAATTACTATTGATGATGTTAAATGCTATTGTAGAACATATCATTTGAGTAATTGAAAAGTAAGTGAAATATTTATCGTTGGGTGTTTGAATTTTAACGATATGCTTTGGAAATGATTATCTCCATTTAGATTCTCTTTCTACATTTTTATTTCCGTAATCCGTATAATGTACCTGGAATTGAAATTATGAATCTGTAGAGATTGATTTTAGACCAGTATGTCTATGACGTTTTGATCGGAGATTAAATATCTTATTTTAGTTGATTAATGGTTGTCTGAGAATTGTTAATATGATTTGGTTAAAAACTCATTATGGCTTAATTTGCCTATTCGATGCTTGAACCTTAGGAGTTAGAAAACCAAGAACAACCCATCCTAGAAGATGTAGATAACTGTAATCGGATTTAGATCTTGTAGAAAACTTGATCGACTTTTAATGATTAAATCAATTTGAGGAAATATTGTCTTTTCTGATTATTGCCTTGCGAGTTTAATTTCTGTATTCGCCTTTAATTATGAAATGGCATGTTTTTCTTTGTTTAGTAGGACCCTGTCATATGGCTTGACTCGGGGTACCTGTTTCAGTCATCTATTCTGAGTTGACTGTTGTATTGTGCTGTTGTCATAGTAGATCATATCCTCCTTGTGTGTGAGTCGAATGATGATTCATGGTTGACCTTAGTTTGTCAGGTCTCTAGTTAGAGTACCGTCAGTAAGTGTTCATCCTTGAGTCGTGTTTGACCCGATGATTGTTCTCCTTCTTGAACTCCGTTCGTCTGACCATGTCTATTCTTTGGTTTGAGTTCGTTTGAGTTTAGTTTTTGAGGTATTGTTAATTCCTCTTTGGTTTTGGGCGTTTGAAACCCTTGGGCATATGTTAAGGATGAGCAAACCATCAAGAAAACATCATTTCCATATCAAACCGAAATTGTTATTTCATTGGAATCGGTTCTCTTTCAAACCGAAATTGTTATTTCAATTTTTTTTGAGTGGGTCTATTGTTGTTTTTAATCCGAACTATGTTAAAAGAAAATATATATGTTTTTTTTATTGAACTGTGCGTTATTTAGTTCGGACTGAGCGTTTCATTGTTCACCGAACTGGGTGTTTTTTTTATTGCTCGAGCTGTGGGTTTGGGGATTGGAGGCGGGGAGCGGAGCTCCACCCGCTCCCTCCCCTCCCTATCGTCCCCCCACTTCCTCCCCCCGCTCGCCCTTTCTTGCTTGCAGTCATCCACAAACTGATGGGCAAACATAAGTTGTTAACCAAAGTTTGGGAAATTTGTTGATATGTTTAGTGGGAGATAAAACTAAAAGTTGGGATTTAATCCTTGCAAAAGAAGAGTTTGCCTACAAAAATTCAATGAATAGAAGTACCAGAAAAAAACCTTTTGAGTTAGTTATCGGAGTACATCCTAGAGGTATATCAGAATTAAGGAATATTAGCATTGATGATGGAAGAAGTTCAGAAGCAGAGGATTTTGCAGATCACATAGAAACCTTGCATATTTAGGTTAAACAACATTTGGAAGAACAGGGTCCCTTAATGACTTGGAGCTACAGGGTTGCAATTACACTTGGACTAACAGACAAATTGGTAATGACCTTATCCAAGTGCGTCTTGATAGGACTCTCATTTCTGATGACCGGTATAGTCAGTACTTCTATTCTTTGTCGGCCCACATTCGGGTTGGATCCGATCATTTCCCTATCACCTTCATTGCTAACTTGATTAACAGAAGGAGAAAATTTCCCTTCAGATTTGAAAAAATGTGGACCCTCCACCCCAAAATCAAAAGAAATATTCAGAAATGGTGGAGTATTCAAGTTGAGGGAATGACTATGTTTAAAGTTGTTAAGAAGCTCAAAAGTGTGAAGGACAACATTCGACTCTAGAACAAAACTAGTTTTGGAAATATATTTGAGGCTAAGAGTAAAATTCAGGAAAAACCTTCAAGAAATACAGGATTAGATCCAAAAAGATGGTTTCAGTACTGTGTCTATTGCTGATGAAAATGAGATTCTCAAAAAATACCATGATATTATTGCCAAAGAGGAAACGTTCTAGAAGCAGAGATCGAGATGCATTTGGCTCAAGGAAGGAGACAGGAATACAAGATTCTTCCATATGTCGACTATCAAGCATAAAGCAGTTAATAGGATGAACAAGCTAGTTGTGGAAAGTGGGGAGCTGGTCAAGGAGGATGAAATAAGGAATGAAGCTAAGAGTTATTTCTCAGACCTTTTAAAGAGGGATCACAGTCTGGATGCTGAAGCCCAATCCTCTTTTCTTCAGAACATTCCTTGTCTCATTGATGCACAAAATAATGCCTCCCTCTCCTCCATTCCCTCTAACTTAGAAATTAAAAATGTTGTTTTCTCCTTTGATGGCAACAAAGCACCTAGTCTAGATGGCTTCCCAATGTTCTTTTGTCAAGATTTTTGGGAGATTATTGGTACTGATGTAGCCAATGGGGCAAAGGAATTTTTTGGGGCTAGAAAACTCTTGAAAGAAATCAATGGTACTTTTATTTCTCTTACCCCCAAGACTCAAGGTGCTGACTCTTTGGACAAATTCAGACCTATTAGCCTCTGCAATTCCTTTTACAAGATTATCTCCAAGGTCCTTCCTACTATAATTTTGTCTATCCTTCCTGCCTTAATTAAACACTAGCAAAATGGGTTTGTTCTTGGAAGACAAATCCTTGATTCCATTATTACGGTTCATGAGAAAATTCACTCTCTTGTTAGAGCAAAGAAGTAGGGTCTCATCCTTAAGCTTGACCTCTCCAAAGCCTATGACAGGGTTGACTGGTCTCTTCTTCAGAAAGTCCTCACTTCTTTTGGGTTTTCCTCTAGAGTTGTTGATCTTTTCTCCCAACTAACCACCTCTGCTTCTTTTGTTGTTCTTGTCAATGGTTCCCCTTCTACTTTTTTCCAGGCTTCAAGATGTCTTAGGAAAGGAGATCCTATCTCCCCCATCCTTTTCATAATTATGGCAGAATGCTTTGGTCGGACCATGGAAAATATGGTGTTGCAAGGCTCCTTTAAGGGTCTCCAACCTTCCTCTCCTGACCTTATCTGTTCCTACTAGCAGTTTGTTGATGACACTATTATTATGGGGGATTCAAGTATTTCAAAAGCTAAAGTTTTGAAGAGCACCTTGTGTAAATTTGCCTCTGCTACAGGTCAGCTTATCAACTGGGCTAAAAGTGAAGTCTTTTTCATTAATACTCAAGAGAGAAGACAACAGAGGATCAGTATAATTCTAGAGTGTAGGATTGTTGACCTTTCTGCTACCTACCTTGGTCTCCCCATGGGGATTACCCCTCCTGATTCCTTCTGGAGTTCTCTAGTTGACAAATTTCATAAAAAACTTACCAGTTGGAAAGGGTCCCTCTTAAGTCAAGCTGGCAAGCCCCAACTCCTTAAGGCTACTCTTCAAAGTATTCCTATTTATGCTCTTAGTCTTTTCAGAATTCCAGTCAAGTATGCTGAAGCAATCAAGAAAATCCAAATAATATTCCTATGGTCTGGGGTTGAGGATAAGAAAAGAATGTCCTTGGTGGCCTGGGACTAGGTCTGTAGGCTAAAAAGCAAAGGAGGTCTGGGCCTCAGGAGGATTCGTACTTTAAATGAAGCTCTCCAGTCCAAACAAGTTTGGAGAATGTTTCATTCCGATTCTGAATGGTGCAAAATTTGGCAAAGTAAGTACTCTCTTTTGTCTTCTCTCTCCTCTTTTATTAATTTGGATCTCAGCATAAATGGATCCTACATTTGGAATCATGCTTCTAAATGTAAAGAAGGTATTGCTAAAGTAGTGATATGGAAACCTGGAAATGGTAGGAAAGTTAAATTCTGGGAGGATCCCTAGCTTTTTGATAAACCTTTAATGGACTTCCATGAATAGGCCCCCCATGTTCCTTCCTGTATAAGATATTTTGGCTCCTTAGTGGTTGAGTACTGGGATGGGAACAAATGGCATAACATTGAAAGTATCCACCCTAGCCTTTCTAAGCTTAAGATCCATCTGTTTGCGGTATGGTTGATTAATGAAGAGGACTCCCTGATTTGGAAACATGATCCCAAAGGTACTTTATCTATGTCTTCTATGTATTGTGTCCTCAAACCCCCCCTCCTATTAACCCTTATTGGTCTAAAGCCTAGTTTAAAGGTCTCACCCCCAAAATCAATTTTTTCTTCTGGACCATCCTCCAAAACAAGATCTTGACCCTTGACAACCTCAAACGCAAAGGTTTTGCCCTCCCTAATAGGTGTGTGTTGTGCCTTCAAGAGGAAGAGTTTGTGGACCACCTTGCCCTCCATTGTTCCTTCTTAGCCTCTGTTTGCAAAAGTTTCCTCAAGAGCTTTAGTATAGCTTGGGTTTTTCCTAGTAATATCAGAGATTTGTTCTCCTCCTAGAATATTCAATGGACTAACTCTTTTTTGAGATGTATGTGGCACCTCTCTCTTCCTCACATCTTGTGGGGTCTTTGGAAAGAAAGAAACAACCGAATCTTCAGGGATGTCTCCCTTAATCAAGATACTATTTTCCAGAAAATTGAAAGGGCTATCCAGGAAAATATACGAATCATGGAGGGTCCTTGTTATTCAAATAACTCCCTGGAGTCTAATATCTTAAGGGCATGGAATATGAAGATTACCGATGGTCCTAATATTAACTACAATAAAAGGCTTGAAGCTAATTGGAAAACCCCTCCCCAAGGTTGGTTCAAAGTTAATTTTGATGGTGTAGCCAAAGGTAACCCAGGTCCTTCAGGTTGTGGAGCTATTCTTAGAGATCATAGAGGAATCTGCAAGGAAATGGTTGTTGTCCCTATTGGAACCCAAACCAACCATAAAGCTAAGGCAATGGTAGCTCTTCAAGGCATCATCCTAGCCAAAAAATGGAAATGCCCCTATCTATGGATAGAAGGGGACTCTAATAATATAATAAAGTGCCTCAATGGGACTTCAAAACCTTCACGGTCGATTCACAACATAATCACCTCTACTATTGACATTATTAGAACCTTTACAAAATGCCATATCTCCCATATCTACCAGGAGGCCAATGGCTCTGGTAACTGGCTGCCAATGTGGCGGTTAAAAGTGAGGCAACTACCACGTGGACGAGTGAATGTGGACTCCTCGAAGATTTCAGACAAATCATTAGTGATGAGCGATATAGAAGTACTCCAAAGACTCTTGATGGATAGGGTAATTATGAAAAGTACTGATGTGAGCACTTCGAGTTATTTTTATAAGGAGAAAATCACTCATTATAACATCAATGCCATTAACTCTCATGCTTTCAGGGTAATTGTTATAGCTCCAAAAAGCTCTTTGTTTAATCAGCTCTGCAAGTTTCAAAATTTGGCTGTGAGTAGCGACATCATGGGTGGAAATAGGAGGCGATATGAACCAAGTAGTTATAAAGAATGGAAACAGAAGGAAGAGGTGTGGGGTATTTTGTAGAAGGGTTGTCTCTCGAACTTCATAGAGAGACTCCACAGTCGAGATGGTATGGTAACTATCCTTTTCTGCAAGAACTAGAAGAAGGGCATGTTAAAAATGGGCGACTAAACAGTGGAAATCGATGAAGATTTAATTGCTCAAGCTACGGGCCTCACCAAGGAAGGTTGCAACTTCTACAGAGATAGGAAGGTTAGCAGGGAAGCCATTGAAAGGTACCCAGTAACTGAGAAAGAGAAAAAATGATTGGTAAAGTTGAGAAAACCCTACTACCCACCTAGGGCTTTTGCCAAACCCTAGCAGGAGATTCTCTTTGTTTTAATGCGGTATATTACTCTAGATGGTAGGTTTACGAAACTTTATGGGTATCGCTTTGTTCTGTTGAATCACTTTAGGCACAATGATAAGGTGAATTTCCCTTATTTCTTGCTTTGCTCGATGAATGCATCCCTTAAGGCCTACAAAGAGAATCCTCTGGGTGACACTGCAATGCACCAAGGCCTAACGGTCCTTATTTATGACCATTTAAAGGTGAACCATATTGCTCGGATGCAGCCCTCTGTGGACTCTAAGGAAGAAATGTTTGATTTTGCCTTTTCAAAGGGGGAGGAATCCGATAATGACTCTTCATCTGATACAGAGGATAGTTCTGATGATTCAGAGTATGAAAGTAGTAAGAAGAGGAAAACAAGACCCTCATCTTCCAAGGGCAAAAAACTTCAAAACAAACCCCTGATCAGCATCTCTTCGAAAGAGGAGGATTTAGATTATTCTAAGAAGAAGAACCCTAAAGTGTTGCTGAAGAAGAAAATAAAAAACCAAACCTAGACTTGGAAAAAGCATAAGAAAAAAGAGGAGACTGGCAAGGAACCGAAAGCTGACAAGCAAGCAAGGACCCTTGAAGCCAAGCACAGCCTGGAAAAGGAGACCATGGAAGAGACTCTCAAGGCTACCGACACTATTTCTTCCCTCCACATCCCCAAAGAAGAACAGGTCACCCCTGGAAAAGCGGCTCCCCCTTATGGTCCTCCTCCCGAGGGCTTGCATGGTTTTATGGAAACAATGGAGTGGCTCATTAATGGTTACAAGAAAGCTGTGGATGAGTATAAAAAACTCTGCAACAGAGTCTTGATTCTGGAGACCACTAATACAGGGGAGGGGAATACAATGGCCGACTATATTGAGGACCTGAAAAACACCATTGCCAAAGCAGAAGACATCAGAGATGCTTTCAGTATGGACATGGTGTAGGGGCATAGTTGGGTCCATGGGACCTTTTCAAGATGTTTGTTATTGGTTTCATGTTTTTCTGTTCATTTTTTATGTAATAAGGTCTCAAGGACCATTTTCAAACTTTTGGAGTCCTTTTGTCTCATTTTGTAAGGCCTTGGTGCTAATTTGTTGAATGTACTCAAATAGGGACATCTTGGTCAAACTAGGTCAATGCCTCAAAAAATGTGGTATGGAGGTATCTCTGATGTATTTGGTGTTTATATGTCCTATTTGAGATGTCTATGAAGTTTTAGGGGTCATTGGTGTGAAAAAATACAAATTGTGCAAGTTTGTAAAAGTTGCTTGACAACTTTTAAACATTGTCAAGACACTTAACATTCAAAAAGGTGGTTGTAAGGATAACCAATCAAATGGTGGTTATAGCTGTTGATTTTAGATTATTTATAGACCCCTCAGTTGTTTTGAAGGGGTTGGTTAATGCCATTGTACGGAGAATTCCAAGTTTGAAGGCAATTTCATGAACTTTTTCTCTGCAATTTTTTTAAAAACGCTGCACTTTATATTATAACTCTCAATTTTGAATGAATTAGAACTCAAGGATAGAAGTTTTATAAAGGTATTTGAGTTACCTTTCATTTGGTACTAGTTTGGAGTTATTTCATTTGGTTTTGTACATTCTACAAGCTAATTTGTCCAGACTGGTCCAAAACCATTAATTTGGAGGGTTTTATCAAGAATTATGCATATCTACTCATTCCACTAACAAATTGACTCAATAATTGGTGGAATGATAGTAATTTGGATTCTCCAAGTGGGTGTTGAACCATTTTTGTAGAGGATTTTAAGTGGGGTTTTGAGCAATTGAAGGCCTAATATCTCCATGTATTAGGTTGGTTTGACAAGGTTGAGTGGTTTGTTGTTGGTTTGGGTACCCAAACAGCCAAGGAGATCTTAAAACCTATGTAATCATTTCATTTTTTAAATTCATTTTCTTTCCAAGTTGGTTTTATAGGGCTTTAGAGAGTCTAAGAGGTGTTTGTAGTGTTGTTGGAGGCCTAATTAGGATTTTGTAAAGTTGTATCAGTCCAATTTTGAGCACCTTGGTCCAAAGTACCCCACCTTGGTTTTCACATATGTTGAACAAATTCCAAAAGGGTATCTTGATTTTTTTCATTTTATCCCATGTGTTAGTAAATCAAAATATATGAATAAATTTGTCTTAGGACAAGGCTACTAGAGCCTAGGCCCATAGGGTGCATTTGGTGTTGGATAGATTAGAAGGACTTGATTCCAAGGTTAAGATTGATGTTTTAGAGTCCAAATAGGTTAGAGAAAATGTTTTAACTCCTTCCACAAGTCCTTCTTGTGCCCTTTGTTATGATGTCTTATTAGGCCTATGTGAAGTGTTGTCTAGGCTATAGTCTTGGTTGTGCATTCAATGATCAAATGGTGGTGGGGTTTAGAATTTAATCCCTAATTTTTGTGAGACCTCTTAGACCCTCTGCATCAAAGTGGTATCAGATCCACATTTGGTTTGGCAAAGGAAAGCACTAGTGTGTGAAGAAGAGAAAGTGATTTTGAGTAGGCAATATGCCTCCAAAGGTTGGATCATCACTAGCTAGGGAGTTGAAGGCCCTAAGAGAATGACTAGAAGCATTGAAGGAAAAAGAGAGAAGGAAATATAGGGGTGAAGATAGTGATAGTGATGTAGTACCCCTCCTGAATCAAGCTCTGGTTAACCTAGTTTGACCATGGTTGACCTTATTAATAGTTTGAATGGATGGTTGGAACACTAAGTAAAGATGCTTTGATTCTATATGATGGAATATGTTAGATGGATAAATTAGTAAATGTTGACCCCTTGGGGATAATTAGATATAATTTTCTTGTGTATCATATATATGTTAGGGGTTTGGGGTCCTATCTCGAACCCATCATAAGGATATCTTTCATTTCTGTTATGGACTTTTCTTTCAAGATATAACCTTGATACATCATGGTCATGAGACCTCTTAATACATGATCTTCATGAAAACTAGTGGATATGATGTATTCCACATTATGCTTTATTTTAGTACTTATTCTTATCAATGTTCTAATATTTTGATGCATGCTTATTTGGTAATAGTTTTATATGATTTCATTGGTGTTGCAATGAGTGTATGGTCACATGTGAATTTTTGGGAAAAGTACTTGAACTATGCTATGGAATCATCTTACCTTGCAGTGCATATTTTGATGCTATGTGTTTGACATGTATTTCCCTACGTGTATATATATGCATATTGTGCTGGACCTACTGATGTGTGAATTGAGATGTGTAAGATATTAACCCATGTGACCATGGAATTACACGGGAGAACTAGGGCCAAACCTATGTGTGTTAGTAAAGCCAAGGGTTGTCTATTTGGAGAGAAAACACCTCATATGTGATGTGTTTATATTTGTAAATGTGTGTTCAATTTGTAATTGTTAATTATGTTAATTCAAAAAAAGGACATGCTAAGTGTATTATAGTGATGTGTATTTTATGGTGTCACTTGACACTTGTGTTGTGATGTGAGTTGGCAATGACACGTCATTTGGAGGGAATTTGTGTAACCAAAGCATTATTCAAATATCTTGTTGTGGTCCCAAAAGAGTATTGGTTAGAGAGACTTTAGTTTGGTCAACTCAAGTTTGACCCGTAGACAAACTTTAGGTGGGTTTTTGGAGGGTCAAACTAACTCCTAAGGTTAGGTTTAGGGCATTTTTGAAGGCCCATATGATATACCTATGGGTAAAGGTCAATTTTAGCCATGTGACTGTCAAGTCACCTCAAAAGTGGGTTTACCAAGATGGACGAAAATTCAACTTTTGAGGATTGCTCCTTGGTTAGACAACCTTCCATTTGAGTGATAGTTTCTCTTCCCCACTTTCTCTTACTTTTTTCAATTTCCACTTTTAGGAACCTTGTAAGAAGGTTGGGAAGACCAACCTATGAGATCTCACATCCTTTCCAAGGAAGTTGGGAGAAGTGAGGAGAGTCTACTTAGGTGAAGAAGTTGAAACTTAGTTTTTCATCACCCACTCTCCAATTTTGGAGACCAAGAAATGTTGAAGGATTTTGCATTATGAGAAGAAAATTTTAGCTAAGGAGACTTTTTACTGGTTGCATTTTGGGCTAGATTGGGATTGGAATCTCCTCATCAAAACATAATCCATTGCAGCAGTTGAGGTTGGTGCTTTGTCACCCATAGGATTAGGTTGCATAATCTTGTATTTTATGTGAAAATATGAATGTAAATATATGTGTTTAAGTATGTCTTAGATTTTTTATGTTATTATGAATCAAGTTGATTTGGTGTTTATTTTTTAATACCTTTCATTCGATTTTTTGTTTATGGAAGTCAAGACTAAACTCACCCTTGGGAGGGCAGAATAGTCTTGGGGTGAAGGGAGTATGACAGTCATAGGGTGTAGAGTCTCTCTTCCGGGAAGAGAGAGAAAACAAGGATCTGGGGTCCTTGATGTAATTTATTATTTTGTAAGGATTTGGCATGTTGCCTTGGGGGTCATAAGGGTTCTATGTTGGGTCATGAAAGACCAAGTGAGAGAGAAGAAAAAAAAGAGATAAAGAAAATTGTTGTTGATGATGAAATTTGTTGGATAATGTTATGAAAGAATTTTTTAGCTCATTGCTATGCCAGATCTCCCCTTGATATTTGGTCCACCTTCACCCCAAAGGTAAAATGTCACTTTGATGACTATGTGTTAAGCTTGGGCTGGGAATTTTGTGTTGAATTCTTCCCCTTGAAATCTGGAAAATGAATGTGTGCGTAACCTATTTGGTATCTAGTTCTCCCAAGCTCGGGGGTGGCCTCTCGTAGGCCTTGGATGGGAGGTGAGCCTCCATGGTCATATTCCAAGCTTTATTTTCAAGCTTCTTGTAGAAGTGGGAAAAGAAAGAAAGTATGTTATCCTTATGGTAGACTTGAAGAAATGTGTTCTACATGTGTATTGTTGTTTGTGCATCTTATGTGTACCTTGAGGAATTTTGAAAAGAAAGGAAAATGTAAAAAGGCTATTATTCTTGCTTTCATTGTAAAAAAAAAAAAAGAGACTTGAATGTTTGTAGTGTTACTAAATTGTTGTTGTAAAATGGAAATAGAAAGAAAGAAATGTATTGTATGTCATTTGCTCATTCAATAGTTTACGAAAACAAATTTATGTTGTAGTATTTTATCTCAATTGTAATGTCTAGTAAAGGAAATAAATGAGAAGCTATACCTTTCATTTACTACAGATTTATCTTCTATTTTCCATTTGTTGTCTAAAACTATTTAAGTTTTGAATTTAACATACAGATTTAAATAGATATGCTTGCATCTCATTTCTATTTAAATCATTCCTTGAACTTTATATGCTAGTAATAATCTATTGGTAGTAGGGAAATGCAAAATCAAAATATAGTTATAGGAAATTAAATTTCATATTTTAATTTTGTGTTTCCTCATTTATTTGCATAAATTTGTATTGCTGGCTAGTTTTGAAGAAAAGAAAAACAATGTTGTTAGAAAACTATTCTGGAAATAAAAAGAAATAATTTTAGAAGAAATAGTTATTCACTATAGTGTTTTTTAATGAAATTTTTTTATATAAACATATATATACACTCCTATATCTATGTGTTTATTTGAAAACCCCCATTATAACAACCTGGGTTAACTAAATCTGAATGTAAAATCAGAACATAGATTTGACAGAAAACAACTTCATTCCATTAATCATTATAGTGCATATAGAAAGATATTTGTTTGTATATATATATATATATATATATATATATATATATATAAATATATAAACTCAATAAAATAAATGTTGTTGTCAAAATAAATGAGAATTATTGTGTTTAAAGACACTGAAATTCATCTATGTGTAAATATATACAGATATATAAATATATTTGCATATATATATATATATATCCAAATAATCTTTTTTTTTTCTTCTTCTATGTTATTTTTTTATTTTATTTTTTTGGAAATTGAGATATTTCACATTGCATAGAAATATATATATATATATATATACAATGCATTGTAATATGGCTCACCTTATAACCTATTTTTAATAACAAATTTAAATAAAAACAAAAAAAAGAGGATTAAATCTTAACGACAGGATGGGGGAGCTGAGAGCTCCACCCCACCCCCCACCGCCAAGAGGGAATCCTCGTAGTATAGGCTCAGCCGCCACTATGGGTATCCACAATGAGGAGCTTGTCTGCCACTATGGGTAACCACAACAAGCGACACGACCACCACTATGGGTATCCATAGGGAGCGGCTCAGTCGCTACTGTGGGTAACCACAGTGAGCGGCTCGGCTGCCACTGTGGTATCCATAGTGGGAAGAGTTCGACTCTCCCCTCACGACCTCGCTCTACTCACGACCACCATGATCCACTGTCTCCCTCCCCTATTCGACCTGCAACAAAAAAAAGATAACCCTAATCCAATTTCGGGTTAGGGTTAGTAAAAGAAGACAAAATAAAAGAAAGAGAATGTTAGATGTGTTAAATAAACAATATAGATAGTTATGTTAAAATAAAAAGGGGTAACCCTAAAAAGGGTTCACCCACATGTTATTTTTAAAAGAATAATATTAGAGGGGTTGTTTTCAAATAAGATTTTGGGGGGAGATTCCCCATAGTTAATGAGATAATTTTATAATAGCTCATGGAGAGTTATTTTATTATTAATAGGGTAAATTATTTTATAAGAGGATGATTTCAATATAATGTTATTCTTAAGGGGGTTTTAGTTATCATTCATGGGAGATGTTTTTCTCTAGTCCACTTATTAATGTTATTTTGATGATGTTGGAGACTTTACAATTATTTGCCTAATTAAATTATACAATAAATTTGTATGAATGTTAATTTAATGAATTTTGGGGTTATTTAAATATTATAGGGGATTAATATTAACTCTTAATATAATTAAAATTGGAGGTTTTAATTGGGCGAATTAATTAATTTTAAAGGTTGCGTTGACTTTATAAGATTAATTTATTTAGTTTAGATAATGGTAATTATTGTAATTGTTACGTAAATTAAAATCTAATTTGATTATTAAATTGCTTAGGAGTTTGAGATAAGACCTAAATCTCTTAGTTAAATTTAAATAATTTATCGCTCACTTTAAAGACCCATTCATAATGACACCTGAGATATCATTTTGTGAAGCTTATTAAGATATCACTTTTATTTGAGTGTAGATCACAAGTAATTTAGGTTATTAAAAAAATAAAAATTGTTGTTGTGTTTTTGCTCAAAAGTTTGGGCATGACAAGTGACCCCGAAGAGGAAGAAGGAGGAGAAGGTGAATTTGAGACCCCTCCCGAAGAAAGAAGGTTCATCAATGCCTTGAAGTCAGTTAAAGGGGATGCTACAGATGCGAAGATGGAGCTTCCAATGTATGGAGGCAAAATAGATGTTGAGGAGTTGATAGAGTGGATTGATTCCTTGAACAACTATTTTGAGTAGAAGGAGGTGCCTGAAGATAAGAAGGTAAGATTTGCCAAGACCAAGTTGAAGGGTTATACCTTGACATGGTGGAACTACACCCAAGGAGAAAGGGTGAAACAAAACAAGTCCATGATCAATTCATGGGATAGGATGGTGAAAAAACTAAAGGGACAATTCCTACCTACTGATTATGAGGTTCAAGTGTTTAGGAGGATGAAAAACTTGAAACATAAAGATATGGATGTGGCTACCTACACTGAGGAGTTTCATAAACTCAATATGATATCAGGACATGTGGAGAATGAAAGAGAAAAGGTGGCTAGATATCTGAATGGCCTGAGATTTAATATCCAAGATGATATCATCCTCCTTGTTCCTAAGACCGTGGATGGGTGTTTCAAGTGGCTTTGAGGGCAGAAGAAAAGTTGAAGAGGAAGAGTAACCAGCAAGGTAGAGGAAGAGGTAGGAGTTTTAGAGGAAGAGAAAACTTTGGGGGTAGAAATCAGTCCCAAAGATAGCAAGGCAAATCAAATCCAAATGAACAAAATGGAGACTCTAGTGGTAGAGGAAGTTTTAGAGGGAGAAGGCCCTATGGAAGAGGAAGGAATGGTGGTTCAGGAAGAGGGTAAACTACCTTTACTAGTAGATGCTACAACTATAACCAAGTGGGACATCCAGCCTTCAAATTTCCTGAAAAGAAAGCCTCTAGTTCTCATGGAGGTGATAGGAGGAATCAACTAGTGCAAGAGGAAGATAGCCAAAGTGTCAATGCACCACCCAAACCCATAGATCTAGAATATGGGGAGAGCCTAATGATGAGGAGAACACTTTTAAAGGTTCCAAGTACCAAGGAGCCACCATAGAGGAAGTCACTTTTTAGGACTTCTTGTGGAAGAAAGGTATGTAGAATCATAGTTGATTTAGGATCCACAGATAATTTGGTGTTAGTAGAAATGGTTGAGAAATTAGGACTAAAGAAAATTCCTCATCTTATCCCTTACAAGGTGTCTTGGTTGAGTGAAGGACAATAAGTTCTTGTAAATAAAAAATCTTGGGTAGAGTTTCAGATTGGGGGGTATAGGGATAGAGTCCTATGTGATGTGATTCCCATGGATGCTTGCCATTTGCTTCTAGGGCATCCATTGGTAGTATGATCTTAATGCTCAACATGATGGGCAGAAAAATACTTACACCATAACCAAAAATGGTGAGTCTTTCACTTTGAACCCTTTACTAGATGAGAGTGGAGATAGGCAAGATGGATCTAGTGTCATGGTGGTAGGTGAGAAGGAGTTTTTGACAACCTTGAAGGAAGAGGGTGGACAAGGGTTTGCCTTGATTTTGAAGCCAAAGATGAATCAGATTTGGTGATAAATAAGGGGAAAGACACTCTTAAAGATGTGTTGCAATTGTTGGAGAGATACAAGGGTATAGTAGTTGATGAAATGCCTAATAATCTACCTCCAATCAGAGATATCATTCATCATATAGACCTCATTCCAGGTGCCACACTTCCCAACAAGGCTACCTAAAAGATGACACCTTCCCAAAATGAATAAATTGCTAGGCAAGTGCAAGAATTGCTAGATAAGGATTTGGTGAGGAAGAGTTTAAGCCCATGTGCAGTACCCACCATCCTAGCACCCAAGAAGGTGTTGGCAAATGCACAGTCCAATGAGAAATTTTAGGTGATTGAAGGTTTTTTCATTGATGGCAACCTTGCAATCATATGACACCAACAAGACAAAGATATCGGCACTGGTACTAACAGACTAACTCTACACCGACATATAGAACACCGACAGTGAAAGGAAGGATACCGACACCTTGGCCGACTTCAATTTTGTTTAAAATGCATTTTTTAATTAATTGTAAAATCATTGTAAACCGACATGGTGAGTTGTAATATGACTCATATATGTATGAGATCATTTTTTAATAGGAAGTGCGTGAAATAGGATGCAAAATAAGCAGACCTAATATGTGTAATATTGGTTAAGGGTTTATGTTGTAGCAGAGCAGAAACTGGTACTGAATTTGGTATAACATATGCTAATTTGAAGCGGTATAAGAGATTGGATTAGTATAATCCAATTTTGTAAGTCAGTGTGACTTCTTTTTTTATTTGAGTAATGAGCTCTAGGCACTTCGCCTTCCTGCATGTGCAGGCCCCTAATGTAAGAGTAATATTCCCTTATTGGCCAGTAAGTGAATATTGTAGGTCACAAATCCCACCAAGGTTTTTCCCACACCAGGTTTCCTTGTTAAAATATTGTGTTATGGTGTTCTTCTCATGTTATTGTTATTATTCTTGTCTACGACATTATTTCAAGTTTACTGGTACACAAGTTTGATATGCTTTTCATGTTTTAAGTCAAGTAAATTTATATACCAATTAGATACTGATTCACCCCCCCCTCTCAGTATCTTTGGGAATCCTAACAATTGGTATCAGAGCCTGGTCCTCTATTTTCAAAGCCTAACAACTTGAGGAATATCTTGACAGCGATAGAGATGGAAAGTTTAAGGAAACAATTGGAAACAACTCTTATAGACTATGATGTAGAAAAAGTAAAGAATATCAAACTTGAAGATGATCTAAAGGTTGCTCAAGATATTATTCAAGCACTTCAATAAATCTTACTATTGCAAGAAACAAGAGAAGAGAACTCTGTGAAAAGATGCAGAATGAGAATGATGAAAAGGAAACTCTTAATGATCTAGTAAACAAGCTAAGACAAGAAAGTAGTGCAACAAAGAATGAGATGCAGGATATGACTATGAGATTTTGCAAAGAAATTGAAGATAGAAATAAAAATGAAGAAGACTTGACTAGGAGACCGAATGATGTTGCAAATGAAAACACAAGACTTAGTCATGAAAATGATATGTTGAAGACAGATCTAATGTGTACACAAAATGACATAAATGAACTCATGAGACAGAAAAGAATCTTGGAAAGAGAACTGGCTGCTGCAAATCAACACAAAGAGAAATTCAAGAAAAGCTCAGAAGAACTTGGTGACATGCTGAAGAATCAGAAACCTAATGGTGATACAAATGGCCTTGGCTTTGAAGTTGGTGAAAGCACTGGTACTGCAAACAAACCTGATCATAGCAAACCGGTAAGACAACGTAATTCTTATAAATTTAATGGCAAATGCTTTAACTGTAACAAGTATGATCATAGAGAAAATCAATGTAGATCTAGAAATTATCAGAACACCAATACACCCACCGGTCAATGTTCTAAATGCAACAAAATTGGTCATAACTCATAAAATTGCAGAATGAATGTAAGATGTTATGTTTGTGAAAGATTTGGATATTTATCTAATCAATGCAGAACACAAACCGACATAGGATATGGGAAAGCTATTTAGAAGAACAATGTGACTTGTTATGCTTGTAACAAGATTGGACATATTGCTAAATTTTGTAGAAGCAAGTCATCACTGACAAATAACAAAGGTCCTAGTTTGAAAGGTAAAGAAAAGGTTGAAGAGGTAAAGCAATAATTCTCAAAACAATGGATCAGAAAGTTAGATTAGAATGTTGATGGGAATACTCCTCCATCGGCAAAATAGAGTAACACTCCACTGGTAGGAGAATCTTCATCTAACTGAAGGAAATCCTTTGGGGGATTAGCAAAAAATTGAAAAACATGCTATTATTCCCTCGATTGATGGTAAGAAGTTGAAATTACTTCTATACTGGTAGATGAGTTAAGTTGTGACTTAACCGACAAGCATTAAATGTGGTAGTTGGAGAAAATAACATTATAAAGCAAGTGTTTTGGCTTCATTTTCATTTCACTAAGCATTCAAATCTTCGAGAGCGTGAAAATTCCCGAGCGAAGGCATTCTAAGCGAAGACATGAAGCAATCCATCAAATCATTCATCCTTAAGGTAGATTGAGGTATTTATAGCTATGGCATCTTCATCCACTCCTGAATTTATTGCAAACCCTACTGTTGTTGAAGTTATTAAGTGCCCTAGACCCGTATTCCAGCTTGTTCCCGAAATTGCAAAGAAAGATGATAGCATAGGTGTATTTTCTCAAATTACTAAAGGAGTAGTTTATGCTGAAGACCTTAGGATGTATATACATTGTCATATTGATGAACTAGGTGATGAAGAAATTAAGAATATGTATCAGACAGTGATTTGTGATGAAACCAGAAATGTCAAACCTGAACATAAGATAGTAGAAACCCTAGGTATCACTGTAATTCTTAGTATCCCAAATTTTTCCAAGGACATCATAAGGATTGTGTTAAGAAGAGTACATGGTGAATTTTTTGGGTTGGACTCAGTTCATAAAATCACAAAAGAAGCAGTAAAAGCCATAACAGGGTTACCCTCCACTGGTAACAGACCAGACAAAACAAAGAAGGTCTCAAATGACAGAGTGATAAACCTAACCGGTGCAACATTTGATAAGAGATCTCTAAGGGTAAACGATGTGAAGGATATAAATGTCAAATTTATCAGTATGATCTTAGGTTATAAGGCTACACATGCAAATAGGTTAAACTTAGTTTCTAGCCTATGTATCAAGAGTGCCTATGATATGGTCAATGATAATACAAGGATAGATATATGTGAATGGCTTAAAGATGAGTTCATAGACAATTTGGGTAAGATCAAAAGAGATAAGAAAGGAACATTCAGATTTGGAAACTTACTTGTTTGTTTGATGCTGTAAATAACCAAACAAGTGCCCAGTATTGGTGCCAGAGATTTTGGTTTTGACATACCGGTAGGAAAACAACTATTAGATTTACTGAGCAATATGGCAGAGAACAGGGAGAAAAACCTAAATGAGTATTTTCAAGCACTGAAGGCTTCAATGAAAACTAGAGTAAGACTATCACAGGCTATTGTGGATAAATATCAAAAGGAAATCTATTTTTGGATCAAGAAAGATGAAATTTGGATGGAGGTTGTTATCCCTAGAACTATTTGGGTAACTGAAATGGGCTATGAAACAGATGACAACATCATAGAAACATATGCAAAATCCCTCCTTGAAGCTCCAAAGGAACCGAAAGAGAAAGTATTTGGTAGTGTAGAAACAATAGAGAGTCAAATTCAATCTAGAAAAAGGGTTAAGAAGGTTGAAGCAGCTATAAGAAATGGAACCAAGCAGGCAAAAGCAATTAAAGAAGATGTGTTAAAACAAACTGGTATAACTAAAAGTGAGTTGGAATCACTTCAACCGGAAACTCATCTTTCACTGGTTGGAACTTCTTCTGAGAGTGACATACCTACAGTATTTAAAAGGGTTGAAAGGAAAAGAAAACCCTCACCAGCACCTTCTCCCACACCTAAAAGGATAAGACAGAAGCAACAGGCAGTAAGGCCTCTAGCGAAGAAAATGACTCCTAAGAAGAAGAAGACAAAACAAACTATTACTCCTCTAGACAAACTTCTTAGTGAAATTACAAAGGATGGTAAGCTGAAGAACATAAATAAAATATACAATACACTATTAGCTGATGATAAGGAAAGTGTAGAGAACAGTGTAATTTTACACTTAGACACATACAAGAAATTCTTAATGGAAGTTGTTGATGAAATTCCAAATGATTTGTATAGGAGATTAGAAGCTAGAAGATTAGCCATTGTTGAACTGGATAAAAAGATTAAAATTGAAAAATTATTGGCAGTGCATCCAGTTAACTCACTTGATGAAATACACAAATTAATCAGTGAGGCTAACTGGACAGTATTTTCTACTACTCACTGACATGTAGCACTAATGGCTAGCAGAGTAAATGAAGTATCTAAGGAAACAACAGATGGATGGGATATATTCTTTGTGGAAAAAGAGAAAGAGGAAGAATTACTTAGGCCTAAAACTATCAAAGTATATCAAAAGGACAAAGATAAGGGTAAAGGTAAGGTAGGTGGACCACCAAGCCTAAAAATAACTAATAATATACCCCCACCTCTTTTAGATACTCCACCGGTAGACACTACTGACAGACAATCGGCCATAGAGAGTATAAAGACTCCGGTAGAGGATAAAAATCCTGAATCATAAATTTTGTATATAGTAAATGTAGACACTCAGGAAGTTAATGTTGTGGTTGACAAAGAAACCACTGAGGATAAGGAGAAAGATGTGACTACTGAGTCACCGGCTGTAGAGGTTGAGTTGAACATAGAAAAACCTTCACAGGTAGAGCAACCGGCAGAGGATACCACTGAGAAACCGGTAGATACAATAGATAAACCATCTGAAGAACTGGCTAAGGAAAGTTCAGAGGTACAAACTGAGCCAATATCTGAGAAACCGGTAGATGAAAGCTTAGAGAAACCTTTTGAGACAAAATTGGAGAAAGTAGAATAGGTACAGGTTGAAGCACAGGTTCAGACAGAGACAGTGCCACTGGCCCAAACTAAAAAGCATAAACCTTTGTTTGTAGAAATGAAAACATAGATAGACCTACCAGAGGTCGAACCAAGCAAGGAAATTACCACAACCGGTAGCATGGCTATTGTAAAGACTGTTGGACAAACATCTGGTATAGCTATGGTAGAATTCAGATCTACTAATGTAATAGAAGTCTTGTTAGATTCAATAAAGAAGATAATAGAATGCCATGCACAAGGCTATTGATGATACAATACCAATTCTTAAATTGATTGCACCAAAGTGCATAGTTGATAATAAGGATTCTTTAGGACAACTAGACACATTGTCTAAGTTCATCATCAGTAACCTATTCACTATTGATCAAATAAATGAGGATAAATTTAAGGAAAGAATGATAAAAGAAAAAGAGAAATTCTTTGAGGATATTGTAAAGAAGAACAAGGAAGAAATGGATACCCTTTTATCGGAACTTGGAGAAATAATTTATGACTTCAAGAAACTATACAGGGACACTTGCAAAATGAATGTATTAACAGAGGATCTTGACAAGGAGATCAACAAAGCACAAAAGAAGATAAAAAATATTGCTGACAATTTGATAGGAGCATCAGATTCATTTTTGGAGTTAGAAAAGAAGATTGCAGAGCAAGAAGAGAAAATCAAGAAACTAGAGAATGACAAACAGGAAATAAAGGATAAGGCAAAGGACTTGAAATGCAGACTTAGTCCAAGACTAGAGTATCTTATTTCTTTGAGAAAAGAAATATCTGAGGCTCTGGTTCCTAGACTAAAGACACCGGAAGAGAAAATGCACATACTCACCGGTACAATGCAGAGAACACAAGAGGCAATAAAAGATAGAAAGATATTCAGAAATGGTATAAATTTGATCTTGACAGATATATTTCAGATTGTAACCCACTAGTTACAAGAATCTCGGCAGGACTCCACTGACACCAAATGACAAACTTTGTCATTGATGTCAAAGGGGGAGTAGAGGCAATGAGAAAAATGATCACCAGATGACACTATCAGCTCAGGGGGAGCACACATTTTTGGTAAGACAATTCTGGAAGATTCTTTTTGGACAACACTTTTTGGATTTTTCTCATGAGTGTTGCCATCAGTGCCAAAGGGGGAGATTGTTGGCAAATGCACACTCCAATGAGAAATTGTAGGTGATTGAAGGTTTTGTCATTAACGGAAACCTTGCAATCATATGAAATCGGCAAGACAAAGATATTGATATCAGCACTGATAGACTGACTCTACACCGACATACAGAACACTGGTAGTGAAAGGAAGGATACTGGCACCTTGGCCGACTTCAATTTTGTTTAAAATGAATTTTGTAATTAATTGTAAAATCATTGTAAGACGACATGGTGAGTTGTAATATGAATCATATATGTATGAGATCATTTTGTAATAGGAAGTGTGTGAAATAGGATGCGAAATAAGTAGACCTAATATGTGAAATATTGGTTAAGGGTTTATGTTGGAGCAGAGCAGAAACCGGTATTGAATCTGGCATAGCAGATGCTAATCTGAAGCAGTACAAGACATTGGATTAGTATAATCCAATTTTGTAAGTCAGTATGACTTCTTTTTGTATTTGAGCAATGAGCTCTAGGCACTTGGCCTTCCTGCATGTGCAGGCCCCTAATGTAAGAGTAATATTCCCTTATTGGCCAGTAAGCGAATATTGTGGGTCACAAATCCCACTGAGTTTTCTCCCACACCAGGTTTACTCATTAAAATACTATGTTAAGGTGTGCTTCTCATGTTGTTGTTATTATTCTTGTCTACTACATTATTTCAAGTTTACCAGTACACAGTTTTGATATGCTTTTCATGTTTTAAGTCAAGTAAATTTAAATACTGGTTAGATACTGATTCAGCCCCCCCTCTCAGTATCTTTGGGAATCCTAATAGAAGGATGGTAAATGGTGACTTCAAATAGATTCAAGAGACATTAATAGGATCACTATTAGATATAGATTCCCAATGCCACAGAATGAAGACCTAACGGATTGTTTGGGGGGAGCATGTTACTTTTCAAAGATTGATCTTAAGAGCAGTTACCATCAAATAAGGATTAGAGAGGGGGATGAATGGAAGACTACTTTCAAGACTAATGAAGGCCTATATGAATGGATGGTGATGCCCTTTGGGCTGTCAAATGCTCCTAGTACCTATATGCGCCTAATGAATGAGGCGTTGAAATCTTTTATTGGTAAATTTGTTGTTGTTTACCTTGATGATATTGTTGTGTTTAGTAGGTCAAATGAAGAACATTTACATCATTTGGACATGGTTCTCAGGAGGTTACATGAGGAGAAACTCATGATCAATTTGGAGAAATGTGATTTCATGAAGGAAGAACTAGTGTACCTTGGTTTTGTCATCTCCAAGGGAAATATGAAAATTGATCCCTCCAAGGTAGAGGCCATTCTTAATTGGCCAACCCCAAGGTCGGTTGGTGATGTTAGAAGTTTCCATGGGCTTGCTAGTTTCTATAGGAAGTTCATAAATAATTTTAGTCACATTTGTGCACCTATGATAGATACTATTAAGGGTGGAAGTAAATGTAAGTTTTCTTGGACTAATGAGGCCAATAGGAGTTTTGAGTATTTGAAGAAAAGGGTAGCACAACAACCTATACTTGTTCTCCCTGATTTTGATAAAATTTTCACTATTGAATGTGATGCTAGAAATTAGGCAATAGGGGCAGTGTTAAGCCAAGAGGGCAGACTGGTGGCATTCTTCTCAGAGAAACTCAATGATACAAAAAGGAAGTACTCTTCATATGACTTGGAATTGTATGCTATGGTACGGGATCTTAAAAAATGGAGACATTATTTTCTGCCCAAAGAATTTGTTGTTTTTACTGATAACCATGCTCTCAGTTTCTTGAATGGATAGGATAAGCTTAACCACATGCATATGAAGTAGGTTGAATCCTTGCAAGCCTACACTTTCAGCATAAAGCACAACACAGGTCAAGCTAATAAGGTGGTGGATGCTCTTAGTAGGAGAGCACTCATGGTACAAGAAATTCAATTCTAGAGCATGGGGATAGATTCACTCAAGGGCATGTACGATGATGATGAATATTTCAAGGAGATTCATGAGGTTTGTGAACAATCCTCCAATACCTTCCACAGTGAGTATTCTGATTTTTTGCTTCAGAATGGTTTACTCTTCAAGGGGAGTTAGTTATGCATACCTAGATGTTCAATGAGGGATAATATTATTATGGAAAATCATTGTGTAAGTTTGGGGGGTCATTTTGGGCTTGGCAAAACTTTGGATTTGGTTAGGAGATTCTATTATTGGCCAAAAAAGCAGGTTGATGTAAGGAGGTATGTTGAAGGGTGTTCTATTTTCCAAAAGGCCAAGGGTACTTCCTCAAATGTAGGGCTTTATCAACCCTTACCACTTCCCGATAGGCCTTGGGAAAGTGTGAGTATGGATTTTATACTAGGGCTACCTAGAACTCCAAGAGGTTTTGACAGTGTTTTTGTGGTTGTTGACCAGTTTAGTAAGATGGCACACTTTCTTCCCTGCAAATGTACTAATGATGCATCTCAAATTGCAGGTTTGTTCTTCAAATAAATGGTGAGAATTCATGGTTTACCATTGAATATTGTCTCTAATAGGGATTCCAAGTTTATAGGCCACTTTTGGAGGACCTTATGGAAGAAACTTGACACAAATTGTCTTATATCTCAGCCTAACATCCACAAACGGATGGCCAAATAGAAGTTTTTATTAGATCCTTGGGAAACCTCTTGAGATGTCTTACCAAAGAACATGGGTAGGCTTGGGATCTAATCTTGCCTCAAGCGGAGTATGCTTATAATGATTCCATGAATAGGAGCATTGGAAGGACCCCATTTGAAGTTGTTTATGGGATGCACCCTAGAGGTGTGTATGAATTGAGAGATCTCCAAGGGTTTGATAGGAAGAGTGCTCAAAGAGAATTTTTTTTGTAGCAATCAAGGACATTCATCAACAAGTAAGGGAAACCCTTGAAAACAATATACAAAAGTACAAAGAAAGGGCATATTTGAAGAGGAGAGACCTACAATTCAAGGTTGGTGATTTTGTATTGGCACATCTAAATAAGGAAAGACTTCCCAAGGGAAAGTACACTAAAATGATGATGATGAAGAAGATAGGACCATGTCGGGTGGTTCACAAGTTTGGTCCCAATGCATATGAGATTGAGTTACCCATTGGGGTAGCCATATCTCACATATTTAATATATCTGATTTATTTTCATATAAAAGATTTGTGGTTGTAGGTTCTAATGAAGGTACAACAATAAATGAAGATGATTATTGGGTGAAGGATTTGCCCCCTAGCAAACCAATGAGGCTTGAGTATATCCTTGACACTAAGGAGGTGAAGAAAACTAGAATAAAGACATACAAGGAATATTTGATCAAGTGGAAATATCTACCTAAATAAGATGCTACTTGGATGACTAAGAATGATATTAAACAACATGGTGTCTCCATTGAAGACCTCATCTCAAGTGGAACTTGAGAATCTTCTTTCTCGAGAGCATGGTGCAAGGGCACAGTTGGGTCCATGGGACCTTTTCAAGATGTTTGTTCTTGGTTTCATGTTTTGTTGTTTATTTTTGATGTAATAACATCTCAAGCACCATTTTCAAACTTTCGGAGTCCTTTTGTCTCATATTGTAAGGCCTTGATGCTAATTTGTTGAATGTACTCAAATAGGGACATCTTGGTCAAACTAGGTCAATGCATCCCAAAATGTGGTATGGAGATATCTCTGATGTATTTGGTGTTTATATGTCCTATTTGAGATGTCTACAAATTTTTAGGGGTCATTGGTTTCAAAAAATGCAAATTGTGCAAGTTTGTAAAAGTTGCTTGACAACTTTTCAACATTGTCAAGACACTTAACATTCAAAAAGGTGGTTGTAAGGCTAACCAATCAAATGGTGGTTATAGGTATTGAGTTTAGATTATTTATAGACCCCCCAGATGTTTGGAAGGGGTTGGTTATTGCCATTGTACAGAGAACTCCAAGTTTGAAGGCAATTTCATGAACCTTTTCTCTGCAATTTCCAAAAAAACGTTGCACTTTGTATCATAACTCTTAATTTTAGATGAATTAGAACTCAAGGCTGGACTTTATGGAAAGGTATCTAAGTTACCTTTAATTTGGGACTAGTTTGGAGTGATTTAATTAGTTTTTGTGCATTATACAAGTGATTTTGTCTAGACCAGTCCAAAACCCTTAGTTTGGAGGGTTTTATCAAGAATTGTGCATATCTACTCATTCCACTAACGAGTTGACTTAGTGATTGGTGGACTGATGGGTATCTTTATGAGCCAAGTGGGTTTTGAACCATTTTTGTAGAGGAGGAGTTTAAGTGGGGTTTTGAGCAATTTAAGGCCTAATATCTCCATGTATTAGGCCGGTTTGACAAGGTTGAGTGGTTTGTTGTTGGTTTGGGTACCCAAACAGCCAATGAGATCTTAAAACCTATGTAATAATTTCATTCTTGACATTCCTTTTCTTTCCAAGTTGGTTTTATAGGGTTGTAGAGAGTCTAAGAGGTAGTTGTAGTGTTGTTGGAGGCCTAATTAGGCTTTTGGAAAGTTGTATCAGTCCAATTTTGAGCACCTTGGTCCAAAGTACATGTTAATGACTAATTTGACACACTCACCAACAGTCAGCTAGCCAATGTGAACACTCACCACCTCTCCTAAAAAATAATAAGTTTTGGGGAACAAATCACTCCAAGGTCTCTATAGTGGGGTCTTAATGGTGATGGGTAGCCCAATGGTTGATGTGGTTGTACTTGTTAAGGGGCCTGCTAGTTAAAATTAAATCCCACTAATCATTAATAACTCAACTTCCTTTTTTTGGATTTTATAGTTGTAAGATTTTTCTGGAAATAAACTGCAAGAGATAGGGAAAAAATAAAATAACAATGAAACCAATTCAATGATAACTTAACGAACTACTTAATCAGTACCCTATAGCCCAAATATCATCAAATATTATCTAAATTAGCATTCAACAACGAACCTCTAGTAAACCTACAAAGTCAGCAACCTTATAGACTTATGGAAAGAATATCATCACAATATTTCCTATCACAGTAATTATCATACACCACTTACGTGCGTAGCATGAGTCATAAGGCAATAAATGAAAGATTAGCACACATTGCTAATTTCAAACAATAAACATTAATGGATTACAAAGAACAAACTCGTAGAACATATGCATAGATCAGGAAATCTAGAAGATTCTTCTTGTATTAATTTCAAAAAACGTATAACAAAAATAACTCAAGTTTATAACAATCTGCAAAATAGTCTAAAATTTCTAAGTGGGCCTCAATTCATCAATTTGTGGACCCTTATAAATGAATCAAACTTCTCAATTTAAAGAGTTTTCTACCCTACTTTCTAGGAAATAAACATAATCTAAATTAAGAACTCAAAACTAAGAGTCATAGTTAACTTGCAAGTTTCTACCTCTAGACTCCAGTTAACTACTATGAAATAGAGGTTTGGTGAGCACTATGAAGAGCATGCTGTATGAGCCAGGATTTCGTAGTCATGCAGAATTTTGTTCAAAACTAGGACATGAGTTGGAGCTACAGTCAGAGTATAGTGGAGAAGTCATGTAAAATCTCTCCTCAAAAGTTCTTCTATCTTTAGTTACTATAGGTTCATCTTCTACATCTTTATATAAGATTTATAATTATTAATGATGCATGCAAATACCTTAGCGGGGGGATCAACCACATGCTTAATTATGAATTCATACTTTTTCAAAACTTCCTCTGCATTCTTTCTTTTCTCCTCCAACTCCCCTATTATTTTTGTTGCCTCTTGACATTGTCTAATTAAGTGAGTATGTCTATCCATCAGTGTGACAACGAGCTAAGTAGGAAGTCCCAAATGCTGGGCCTCATATGCATCCCACTAACTTAGTACTTGCTCTTCCTCCATAATCCCTATACCAGTTATCCCTAGTCCAAAAACTCCGAGTAAATGCTTTACAAAATCCTCATATTTCAAAACTACCTTGAGGAGAGGAACTCGGATTTTTGCCACATCCTTCACATACTATTGAAGCATCTCGATCTTCAGTTCCAAAATGTATGTGTAAGATTGCAAGTTCTTACAACTATCACCACCCAAGAGGTCTTCCTTTATTATTACCTCCTCTCCTAGGTGCAAAACTTAATATCCAGAATTTTTTATTTAACACATTGAGCTTTTGCTCACATTGTTGAGAAGAAGAAGCTAATTCTCCTCCTACGTGTACTACCTCCTTATACTCCTTCATAGTATTTTGCAAAAACAATCTAATTTTTGAGGCATTTATTTGGGCCCACGACTTCGTTGTAGCAACTACATGTCTTACCTCCATGAATGCTTTTACCTCTCCCTTTGGGAGTGATGAGGTTGAAGGTAGATTATCATTTTTGCAAGTATCCAATGGCTTGCCCATTTCTATCAACATTTACTTGTACTACTCTGGCTGTGCCTCAACCTTAGCATGAGAGGTATGTTCTTTCTCTATTTGTCCCTTGACGACACTAGTAGCTAGTTCAAAAGTATCCAACTCCTCCCACTTCGTTTGCTTACCTAATTCTATCTGAGATACCTGGTACTTCAGGGAGGCTTGAACTTTTGTCTATAGTAGAACTACCACATCTGCAACCATTTCACCAGAACCTGTCCTCAACAAATGATGTACAGTCTTAGGTTTCTTGACCTTCCTTGGTTCCTCCGTGATTGCCTATTGTAGTGTAACCTTAGGTAACACTACTTTCCTCTTCTTCCTCTCAAAGGTGAATTCGAGCCACTGTGGTACATCTTTATCCTTGTCACCTTCATGTGACACTATGTCGGCCATTATAATATGGACATTGGCATGTTCTTCTACTTCATCCATCTCTTCTACTTCTGTATATTTAGGATCTTGAGGCGAAGAAACTTGGCAGGCTAGATTAGTTTGGAGAGCAATGTTAACATTCAACTGTTGTTGCTTATGCAACTCTCCCAACTTATCACTAACCTCTTCTCCAAATGTCCTTCCCTCCTTATATGTTTTTGTCATACCTTTCCCGATAGCTATATCCTTAAAGAGGTGTTCTTGGTCCTGAGGGGTTAAAACTAATCTTTCATTCAATAAATCTTCCACCTCACTTCATTCTTTCTCCTCTCCAAGTGACTATTTTTCCCTAGGTTGTTCCTCTTCTTGATCAGAGTTTGATTTAATATTTTGGATGATTACATTTTCAGTGGTAGGCCTAAATGCCTATGTCCTGGGAGGCATTGTAGTTGTATCAATTGGTGGTGGCATAGGGGCATTGGTAAATGGGACCTATGTTGCAGCTATTGGGGGAGGCTGAGTGGGCGCATCTTCATCTGTTTCTATTTCTTCTTCTTCCTCTAGAGCGCCTTCCCCTGGAGTTTTCCCAATTGTTGTTCTCACAGGAAGAACCTTTTCTAGTGGTACAATGCCTAGCCCATCTGTTACTCCAAGGTCTGCAGCCTTCTTCAATAACTCAGATTTTCTCATCTGCACATGAAGCTTTGTCATTAATTCATCAGTGCTATCTTTAGGTCCATCTGCTTCATCCTGGTCCATAGATGTATTTTCCTAGAGCTCGATCTTGTCTTGCGAGCATATTTCTTATAACCCCTTGAATGGCACACACCTGAGGTGGAATCCTTCTGCTTCCCCTTCAAAGTGCTCAACCTAACCCTCAAGCTAAGCCACTATCTAGTTCTATTTATTACTTCTTGGGTTACCTAGTCTATCTTCACATCTTTGTGTGGTGACCATCTTATAGGAGAGAGGACCCTTTTATCAATTCCTTGTTCTTTATATGTGGCATCCAATAAATCTCCATCATCCCTCAAGTCTTTGGGGAGATTAGTTTCTATTTCAAAATCCCTAATTTGAGGAATTGACAGTCTGTTATAATTCTTTTCTCTTACCTCAAAATTGTCTTGGAGGTTGGCCCAAAAATCCTCCAATCTAGGCTTGTGCCCCTCATATTCCTTAGGTGTAGTTTGTTTGAGTTTCCCATAGGGATCATAATACTCCCAAGCATAATCAAATTCCTTTAGGTTTAAATCTTGGATCTCTTGCTCTACCGTCTTTGCCACCTGGATTTTAGAACAAGAAAAATAACTCGATAGAAATTGAAAAATCTATCCCTGTCTTATGTTTTGATGAGAATAGGGATTGGAGATCGAGCAACTGCTTGACATACTCCAGCAAAATAATGCGGTCATTGCAATACCTTGGCAGCAACATTGGGTTCCTTGTAAACCCACTGAACCTTATATATGTGGAGTGTTGGTTTTGAATGAACTAGCATGCCCATTCCTAGATAATTGCCATGGCTTTAGGGCTTATTTTGTACCCTGTATCCCCTGTTAATTTAATAATTATGGGGAAGAGGAAGGTGTTGGAAATTTGGCACTAAGTTGTCATTGATGTCAACCGGTAAGATGAATATTCACATAAGGGTGAGCATAAAGAATGAAGGATGGTTACTTATTTATGATGAAGAGGTAGAATGTTAAAGTTGTCTCACACCACCAGAGGTAACGATGTGCTACCAGTATAGGATGCTCTACCAGTTAACAAAAGAAGAAAGATCTACTGGCAAAAGACTTGTACTGGTATGTGTTTTCTGGACCAATTATGTGTTGGTGGGCCATGTCTTGATCATTGTGATGCCATGTGAAGCAGAGGTGGCAAAAGTGTTGTGGCTAGTGAAGCCACATTGACATGGTCGATGAAATAGATAATCACCATTAATGAAGGAGCCACAAATCACGGGATTGTATCTGATTGATTGTGGCTTGAGGAAGATGGAATGAAAAAGGAAGATCAAAGAGTAGTTGGTGCTTGAATCAATGCAAAGGAAATTTGATTTAGGAAGTCCTCGAAAAGGAAAACTTCTGAAGCACTTTATGTGTCAACTGATTTTGTGACAGAAGATCTGATTTGAGATTACCATTTCTAGAAAATGTGCATTGGATAATGGAAACTGTGTGCAGGTGCATCCTTCAAGGATAGGTCATCAATCTGAGATAGGTGGGATTGGATCTCATGAAGATTGTGTCGAAAAGAGAAAACCTTGACCGCTCAAGTTTTTGAATTGCGTTCTGGCAGGAAATCGCCATATAAGAAATGAGAGCTCAAAATAGAAAAGAGTTGATGATGTGAAAGAGTAGAAGAGCAAAGAGAGTAAGCAAGAAAAAAGATTTGTGAACCTTAGAAATAATTCTAAGAAAGTTGCAGTGTGCATGAACAAGCATACTAGTGAGAGGATTCTACCGGTAGTTCTATAGTCTTGCAGTTGAGCCTAACCAATAAGGTGTGGCAGAGAAGGCAATATCCTAGTGTGATCCAGTGTGTTGAAAGATTGTGTGTGAGAGGGAGAGAAAGATAACAAATGTTGAGAAATAGAGACAATAATTCCACAACTGACAGTGTGAGTTTCAGTGGAGGAGAAAAGACTGTCAACTGATAGAGTGTCATTTGATCAAAGAGTTGCAGAATTCATTTGCAACAAGAAGCCTTAATTGTATTCAAATAGTATTTCAATATACATCACCAAGTTGAAGCTTGGTGCAAGGGTTGGTTCTCCTTGGGTTGGTACCCTAAAAGTGTAGGGGTTGATGCTTGTTGGGTTGATTCTCAAAATTTGTGTAAGTCAATGTTTTACTCGTGAGGCTCGATTGGAGCAGTAGTCTCCAACAACTTTTCTCACCGAGGTTTTTCTCATATTGGGTTTTCCTCGTAAATCTGGAGTTGTGAATCACTTGTGTGTGAATGATCTCTTTGGTTCTCTTTCTTGCATTACTGGTATGACTGCTTAAAAGTTATGTGAGTAATTGATATTTTGAGATTAGTTTAGAAAAGTGGAAAAACTAGAAACCATTGATTCACCCCCCTCTCAGTGGATTTTAATGTTCAACAGAAGGCATCATTGGTTCTTTTGAAATGCGCCTTTGCGTTAGTTAGAGGGATTTGGGAATAACATTCCCAAACTTTCTTCTGGCCTTCTTCATCTCCCAACTAGCCTTCTACCTATAAGCTTGGAAACTTACCTGCTCGGGAAGCCACATAGATGACATAAGAGGTGAAAAATAATTTCTTAGTTTGGTGTACCTCCTTCATCTGTTTACATATGTTGTTTGAGAGGATCTAGGCCCAATCAAAATATTGCTTCCCTATGAAGATGGTAGTCATAAACTGGAACATCCAGGGATGGAAATGCTTGCAGTCAGGATTGCCAAAGGCCTTGCTTAGCATGATGATTAAGTCCCTCTATCGCTCTTTGAAATCTGCCTTCAATATACCTATGGCCTTTAGCCCTATTTTTCTTTCCTCTTCCAACCAGTTTTCATTCATATGCTTCTTGTTTGAGGTCACATTGTTATTCCATATTCCAAGGCCTCTTCTTCTATGGTAAGAAATACTTCATCCCTTGTAGGGATGCCCAACACAAATCCTAACATGTCCAGAGACAAGTCAATCACGGTCTTACCTTGTGCATCTATGAATTTCCTAGTATCTGCATCATAGAATTGTGCAATTGTCATGATGAACTCAAGAGCCTGGACTGATTGGGGGAAGATGGTGGCCTCCACTAAGCCTAATCTTTTGATTCTCCTTAATGGGGCCTCTAGCCTTGGCCCCTCTAATTGTGTTCTCATATCCTCAATTTCAATATGCCCAAATTTCAGTGTCTATGACCCATTTGATCTGATCATCTAGTTTTGAAACCTAGACTTGTCCTTGGTACTGGTACTTCATTGTTATGGGAAATTTGTCTCTCTTTTCATCTCTTGCTGGGACTTGGGTCCATCTAATCACTTTAACCTACAAGAAAGAACCAAGCATTAATCCCTTGCACAAAATATTGAAAACATCATTCACCTTGGGACTCCGGGGTTTTAGGGTAGATAACTCTTTTTTAGACAAGTGACCTCGGAATTCTAGGCTTTCAGGGTAGATAGGCTTAAAACATAAAGTTCGTAACTCCGGGGTTCCGAGGTGGGTAAACTGGATGGAGTCCAGGACTCCGAGGTTCTGAGCTTGATAGATGAGGTTAACTTTGGGACTCTGGGTTTCCAAGGTCCCAAGGTAGATCAATAGGACACCCAAAAAGATATTCCAGAACTCTGGGGATCTGAGGTTCTGGGGTTTTAAACACAGTGAGCTCAAAAGGACAGACTTCGGGACTCCAAGATTCTGGGGTATTTCTCTTCATAAAGCCAATCTAGAACTCCGAGCTTCTGGGGTAAATATGCACAAGGAACGAGATCGACCTCAGGACTCTAGGGTTTCGAGGTCGATGGGAAGAACAACCTAACCTGGAACTCCGGGGTAAAAAAATAGGGAATGCAGGAAAACAAAAAAGAAAAAAAGAAAAACAAGAAACTCACAAAACAAAAAGATCTAAGCTAGAAATCAACAAGAAGAAGCAAGAATTCACCAACCTAGTGAGGAAAAATCATGCAAGAACACTGAAGAAAACTTGGCAAGATGAAGACGCAAAGTTGGGAGGTCACAACTAAGAGCTCTGGGAAGTTGAATGCACAAATGAGCTTTGAAAAGTTCATCCTCCTTATTTATACCCCCTCGAACCTCATCCATATGAATTCCTTAAATAGGACCTCGGGACTCGGGTTCCAGAATTTTGGGGTTGAAGCAAAACAAACACCAAAAATCCACCTTGGGACTTCGGGGTTTCGGGGTTCCAAGGTGAAAGAGAAACAAGAAAAACAACAAAAGAGAGAGAGACCTTGATACCCTGGGGCTCCAAGGTTTTGAGGTAAAAGGAGCCAAAATGACCTCCGGACTTCGGGATTCTATGGTTCTGAGGTAGAAGACAAAAGGGACCTTGGGACTCCGGGGTTCCAGAGTTCCGAGGTCAACAGGAAAAAAAATGACCTTAGAACTTTGGGGTTTTGAGGTTCCGGTGTTGTTAAAAAAGAAAACCTCAGACCTTCGGGACTCTGAAGTTTCAAGGAAAACAATACAAAACAACATGCAAAGAACTTGGGACTTCAGGACTCCAAAGTTCCAAGGCTTCAATCGAAAAGGAAAGACAAGGCACAACCTTGGTACTTCAGGGATATAGGGATCCGAGGTTGTGCACCAATAAACAAATAAAGGAGACCAACCTTTAGGACTCTGGGGTTTTGGGCTAGGTCAAATACAAAACAACAAAGGAGACCTTGGGACTCTAGGATCCGAGGTTACCAGGTAAAACTAAAAAAAAAATATCAAAGCAACAGAAAGCTAAAGAGGGACCCATATTTTCAACACAAGGAAAATAATGGGGGTTAGGTATGTAGGACATAAAATACCCCACCTTGGTTTTCACATATGTTCAATTAATTTCAAAAGGGTATCTCAAAATGTTTTCATTTTATCCCTTATGTCAGTAAATCAAAAGATATGAATAAATTTGTCTCAGAACATGGCTACTAGATTCTAGGTCCATAGGGTGCATTTGGTGTTGGATAGACTAGGAGAGCTTGATGCCATTGTTGAGATTGATGTTTTAGAGTCCAAATAGGCTAGATCAAATGTTTTAACTCCTTCCCCAAGTCCTTCTTGTTCCCTTTGTTATGATGTCTCATTAGGCCTATGTGAAGCTTTGTCTAGGCTATAGTCTTGGTTGTGCATTGAATGATCAAACGATGGTGGGGTTTAGAATTTAATCCCTCACTATTATGAGACCTCTTAGACCCTTTGCATCAGGACAATATTGCAGACTTGGAGGAACAATTTCCCCAGATGGAACTAGATTAGATTGAAGAGATTTTGGACAATGGGATTCGGTGTAGTACCAAGAGCAATGCATATAAGCAATATCTTGTGAAGTGGAAGGACAGACCATTTGAAGATTTATCTTGGATTTCTCAAGTAGAGTTATATTGCCTTGGTTTTCCTCTGACCCTAGCAAAGAGAGAGGCTCACTTTTTTTCAATAACCCTGGATGTTTGATGCAGGATAATCCCCGGTTCACAACAATCTTACAGCAACCAAAAAATTGTCCTTTTTGTTTTATTTTTCTGTTTGTAGTTTTCAATTTTCCTTTCTATGTGTCTCAGTTTTGGCTCAAATATCCCATGGAGTTGGATTCTACTTGAAGACTTGATCATCTTTCTTGCTTTTAGACCGCATCGCATTTGGATCACTTTTTGGCAAGATATCACTGTCGGTTTCCATCATAGTTTCTTATTATCAGTTGTCTGAGACCTATTCTGGTGATCTACCAAAACCCATTCTTAAGCTTGCAGAGCCTTGGGAATTTATTTTTGTGTTCCTTGGCATGTGGCCGACCTTCTACATTTCATCCTTTGGATTTTTCAGAGGAATCTCTTGGCGAAGGCCTACCTTGATTATTTTCATGTTAGGTCTTGTTCTTCGGGTTTTGATCCCTTTTGGGCCAATTGCATCATTTGGATCGATATATATATTTTTAATCATGCTTTAGAGTGTAGAGAGATAAAAAGGGGAGAATCAATCAAAGAATTAGATAGCTAGACTACACAAAGAAGATAAATCTTTCATTTCAAGGTCCCAGTGAGACCTATTCTACCAAGCCTATGTGCTAGTATGTTGTTACCAATTGGATGTAAATGATTTTCATGCAATAAATCTATTTTCTCTATGTTTCCTCCATCATATCTATGTGTTTTTCATTTTGTTTACTCTTGTTGACCAGTCCGGATTGAGCTCTTTGAGGTCCCTCCTTACCAGTGACTGCATCAAGTTTTTAATTTTAGAATTAGGACTATTTGTTCTCAATGTTTTTTAAATCCATTAAAGTTAGGGGTATAGCCACACCCATTTAAATCATACACCCTTTGATTGTCCAAAGAGTCGAGAACACATCTGTTGTAGTACTTAAATAGAATGAATTAGGATAAAAAAAAATTCTATAAGGTTCACCCACCTAGTTCTCATAGAGCCTAAAGTGTAGGTAATTGTGATTAGTTCCTTATCTCTAGTATAAATCCTATTAGTTGGCCTTTGATCCAAGGCATTGTTGATTGAAGCTAGACACTCATAGAGGATATGGGTACATCAATTGGAAACAACCAATGATACCTTTCTTACAACTACATTTTCTTTTAATTCTCCACCAACACATTTAATTCTAGTGACAATTTCAATTACCCAGTGCATGTAGCTACCGATACCTTCATCTTAAAATATCCTTAGGTTCTCAAATCTATTCTCTAGGTTTTTCAACTTGACTTGTTTTATCTTCTTGTCTCCTTCATAAATTTTGCTAAGCTTCTCCCAAACTACCTTAGTGGATTTTTAGTCTATCACCTTTAAAATTTTAGTGTTAGATAGTCCTCTAATAATTGCATTCCTCACCTTTCCATTATTCACATGCTCCCTAATCTCATATGGGGTAGAGATAGGATAATTGGGTTTAATATACCCATCCACAACAGAGTCCCAAATACCATACTTCATAGAGTTCAAATATGATTCCATCCTCATCTTCTAGGAAGAGTAGTTTGTCCCATCAAACTTGAGAATCTTGTAGGATCCTTTTTGTGCTATCCCAATTCTTTCTCAAGTGGTTAATCTTCTTCTAGAGGAGCTCAAATTTGATACCAATTGTTGAACACACCTTATGAGTAAGAGGGAAGCGGGGGGGTTGAATCAGTTCAAACCTTAAAATACTTTACTTAAACTTTAAATCTTCAAAAAGAAATCAACTTATCCTTAAATTTATCATCAACAATAAAACATGGAACCATAAAACATAATGCACCAAAGAACACTATATTAATGTGGAAAAACCTAAACAAGGAAAAACCATAGTGAGAGTAAACTCACAATATATATGAAATTATTACAAATCTATTTTAGGCAACCACTACCAAGGAAGTACAATGCCACCTAGAAGACTTGAGGGTTGAGATGCACTATCCTAGGGCATGATACAAAAGGACTTGCAGGCTGAATCTCACTAATATAGGATAAGATACAAAAGAAATTGCAAGTTGAACCTCACTGCTCTAGGGAAAGATACAAAAGAACTTGCAGGATGAAGCTCATTGCTCCAAGGCAAGATACAAAAGGACTTGTAGGCTGAAGCTTACTCCTCCAAGGAAAGATACATATATGACAAATTTTTGAGTCAACCTAATTTGTTTTTATCTAATTGTGAAGCTATATATCCTTGAACCTATTTTACAAGTAACACACTCCAACAAAAGTCACCACCATAGTCACTATCTATGAATCGCAACACCCTACAAATGATATGATCATGAAGGACCTTGTACATGAAACACTTTTCACATCACTTTGTTCTCTTCATCACTACTAAATACACCTTTGAGGACACAAAATCGCACTGATTTGATCTTCTATATATATACTATCATCTTCATTACAAATATCAATTAGGTTAGCTAGAATAAAGGACAAGCATAGGTCCTATCAAGTTGGCCACCAAACACAATTGTGGTAAATGTGGTCCAATCTAAGAGATAGAGGACCTTAATACATATTACAATTATCTAAGCAGCTCAAAATGTATACACATTGGCACACATCATCCAAGGTCGACAATAAGGTAACATGTAGACAAGCAATGTAGCACACAACCAATCAGTCCAAAATATATCATTTAAATGATGCAATTCAAAGAGGATCCCCACATGCCATAGGTAGGACCCAAACACACTCAAGAACCTCTCCAAGATTGGTACATATCATTAAGACTTAAGCACAAGTTGGACAAAAATATTCTATTAGCCAAATAACTATAGTTACCTAGAAACAAAACATCAAATATAATGTGACACCAAATGCACCATGCAGAGTACATAAGAATATTTATGGAACATCTAAAAACACTTCTAAACTCTTGTTTTTCACTATCACATAGATATAAGTTGGCACAATACAAATACATACAAAACATCTCATCACTAGATTACTAAGAAACATAGTCCTAAATAAAACAACAATAAACCATCTTATAGAACACTTCAAGACTTAAACTGGAACTGATATAAAACACGAGCACAAGAAATATGTCCTCCAAGTTGCAACACTTAAAACACCAATGTGGAAGAATGCAGAGCATTTATTGAACTAGTCAAACCACATCTAATAAATAGTTGTACTAGTAGTAAACAACCATCACAAACCACTTTGGCTACAACACTGGAAACGTAAAAAGATAGTAGTGCAATATCAATAAAGCACAAACATTAAGTCCAAATCTGTAAGACCAAATTCACAATAGTGGAGGAATACAAAACTTTATTTTAGGAAAACATTAGATACTCTTTCTTGGATAACATAACTTATCATACTTCAAAACCTTTTAGAAATATCATTGGCTAGACCAAAAGTGTCAGGACCAATGAGAACACATCCTCAATTATCATCACCAATCTTCATCCAAAACATATCTTCATTATACCATCACAATAGTTTCATGACAAACAATACAATATTCCTAATAGAGTGTAGACATCACATACCAATAAAGGTGGACATCCACAACCTAAAGCAACTACAACGATCAACCATTAGTACTGCATCCTATCTTCCTCATCAAACTATAGCATCCCAAACTCTACATATGACCACCTACAAACACCATCAACAACATAATCAATAGTAACATCAACAACATCAATAACATCAACAATATCAATGACCACACAATCAATTGTCTAGACATCACCAGGGACAACACATATTGTAATTCATCAGGTTGGCATCATTGATAACACATATTGCCAACAAGTGTAGAGCCAAAGATGGATAGTCTAATTTCTATGCTTCTCTTAGAATAAATGAGGAAAATAATCTTAAATATTGGCTCTTATGATGCTTTTCATGCATGAGGTAGGTCCAAAGAGAAAGGAAATAAATGGGATAAATAGAAGGATAAATAAAAAAGACATTATAAGACATCCAAAAAGAGTAGAATGAAGTGTTGAAATCATGAAAAAAGAGGGCATGCAAAAGAGGGGTGTAAGAACAACAAAAAGAGTATATATTTCTTTATATAAAATTCCTCAAATTCTGGTGATTATGGTGATTTAATTATTTTAGATTACACTATTATTAAGGATTCTTGTCTTTATTGATATAGGTTTCTTTGTAATGCCTGCCAAGATTACCCTAGAGAAACTAACCAACTAACTAGAAAATAGATTTTCTTTTTTAAATATTACTACAACACATAAGACATAAATTAACTAAACATGATCTCATAAAAAATAAGTGCACAAGCAGAAATAACTTATATCATTTAGATTTACATTCCCTAGGGCAACTCATCATCATTACTTAATCATAACAAAGTAAAGATATGAAGAATGATAGCTAACAATAATAACATCAAATGACATTGAATACACAATTTTCTTTTACTTAACCTAATGTTCTTTTATCTCATAATATAAGAAAGTAACAAATTAACCAAAGCATTTCTTAATCATGAAATATAACACTTCTAACACAATAGATTCATTTTAATGCACCAATTCCAAATGTTCTTAGGCTAAAAATTCTAACAAAGTAGATAAAGAATTCAATTCAATAATACAATCAAAATCTTTTCTAAATAGAAAAAATCACATACGACATCATTAAATAATGCAAATTTCATCTCAACAAAGATGATCAATACAAATATACATAATCCGCTCCAATGGGAAGTCATAAACTCTAATTACAAGAATAACTATCCAAGTTACAAATCACAATGATATATTTCATCATATAGAATAGATCAAAACTTCTCCAAGAATCCATAACACAAGAATTGAAGAGATATAGGTTCCTCAAACACACACACAAGCATCCAGTGAAGAAAATACCAATGGAAGAAGGTTTGGAGAATGACATAAGGTCCCACACACACTCTAAACCTAGGCTGACACCTAACCTCCAAGGAACATAAAACATAGGCAAAAGAAACAACTAAAGACTAGCAACATAAGACATAAATGAAATGCATAAACAAGGCTTAACCACAAAGTACAAAATCACCAAAGGCTTCCATCAAACACAAAGGCTAAGGTAGTAGGACACATATAAGGAAGAGTTTCATCACATGCCATCAACAAGGATTTTCCTAGTAGTCTCTAGACCCCAACACCCATTAAAAAGGGTTGTCTTGGAAGTCTCTCTCTAGAACCTGGTGCCTAAGTGATACCCATGTGGAACCAACTCAGCCTTTTATGAAGACAAGGGAGTATAGACATGCCATTAAGGCCTTCCCAATCTCATCCTAAGCCTGTACTAGAATTCTAGGCCATGTGTGGGGAACCACAATTATCTTGTTTAATGTGAGATCTACCAAAAACCCCTAAATTAATTTATTAATATTATCACTTGATTACAACAACCTCCAATGAGATCTCCTAGCAACCACTTGAGGGCCTCAACACTAACTTGGAAGCCACTCCCCATATCATGCTCCTAATACCTAGGGTATAAACATAAATATAAAGAACTCAAGAGAATCTCATAATACATATATCCAAGTTTCCATATCAAATCTGAACCATAATAATTTTTGATCCATAATGCCATATTACAAAATCCTCATGTAGTAATCCAAGTATGAATCGAACAATTGATTATTCAAGGTGTATCAATCTCTCTCAAATGCAACATATAGAATATATCAAAATTCCCAAAATCCAATATCCAAACCCTGAAAAGAGACATCATAGGTACTCACAAAATCTTGAAAACAAACCTATGGTTTGGATTAACTTGACTCAGACTACAGAAATCAACCAAAAATGCAAAAATAGGGAAACAACAATTATACAAAAAAATCTAACACATTCACCTAGTATTTTGGTGCCTTTACACATTCGTTTAGGGCTTTGGCTAACCAAAATAAAACTTATACAACATAAAATAGTGCATATGTGACTCAGGTTGGCACCTACAACAAACAGTCTAGTGCATATACCAAACATAATAGTGCATATATTTAATAGTTTGGCACAAACATTAACTAGAACAATGCATATAGTGAATAAGATGGCACATACAACACCTATTTTGGTGCATTCACATCAGAAAACATAATATGACTCAGAAGGAAATGAATGTTATCAGCTAACACACAAAAAAGACTCAGATACAATTCCAACTTTGAACATAATAGAAAAAGGGTTCTTACAACCAAGAATATGATTCAACAAACTCAAAGGAAATGGAAACATATTCCACAAATACTAATCATAAGACAATCAATAGAATGGAAAATAAAACACTATAACTCCAACCAACCAAGTATCGACAGTAAACACAAAAAATCAAAAGAGAATAACTCACAAAGATTCAAAGATTAAAACACATAATATCCCAAGAGATAATAAACATAGGCCTTTCACCCAATTAACAGACATGAAGGAAGAAACACACATAATTTTCCAAAATAAGCCCAAGGCATCTTCCAAAATGCACAACATTCAATCTATCCTTTCAAAAGTACAATACATAGATAAAATAGGATTCATAATCACCAACCTAGATAATGCTAAATGGAAAAAGAAACTACAAGAAAAAAGAATCACAAAAAATATGAATATACCAAATGATCCGCAACTAAAACACTCCTTCAATGCACACACAACAAAGATGCAAATTCGAAAAGCAACTCCAATCCCTACAAACTAAACGCATAAAGAATCCACTTCCCTTCCAAGATCAAAAACCAAAACTCTTCTCAGACTACTTCATGACATATTATTCTTCCCATATTTTTAAAAATCATAATCGATATACCTCATCATAGCCCAAAAATAAAAATAATAAAATAATAATATTTATAACCCCTCACAAAAATTGAGAGACAAATAAAAAAAAACTAACATCCAATTTTAACTCCCAAAAGACCAATCATAAAAAAGGGGTAAGTAAACAATAAATAACTAAATTCATCAATAAATAAATAAATAAATAATAATAAATAATTAAATAATTAAATGCACAACTAAGCATGAATGCTCAACATATATATGCATATGTATATATGTATATATACATACGTGCATATATGCATGTATATATATAGATGTATGTATGTATGCATATGTATATATTATATACATATACATACATACATACATACATACATCTATATATATACATACATATATGTATGTATGTATGTATACACACACATATATGTATGTATGTATGTATACACACACATATATGTAAGTATGTATGTATATATACATATACATACACACATATATATATATACATATGTATATTTAGATATACATATGTGTATATATACATATACATATGTATACATATGTATATGTATATGTATATATATGTATATTTATATGCATATATATATATGTCTATGTATGTATATGTATATATATATATGCATACATATATATATATATACATATATATATATACATATATATATATATATATATATACATATACATATATACATATACATATATACATATACATACATATATATACATATGTATATGTATATATACATACATACATATATATGTACATACATACATATACGTACATATATGTATGTATGTATATGTATGTATGTATATATACATATACATATGTATATATATATGTATGTATATATATATACATACATATATATACATATATATATGTGTGTGTATATATATATATAACCAACAATATTAATTTTACACAAATGAACTATATGTGACAATTAATTAATTAATTGATAAATTAGCACAACTCATATAAACAACCCAACATAGAATTAAATAGAATACCACATAACACCTAACAAGGCAACTCTAACCAAAATACTAGGACTAACAAGACACCAAATAAGCCTAGAGTGCGATAGAACCTTATGCCATCTTCGATAAACTTTCATTGGGATTAGAGACACACTCAGACCTATTGAACCACGTGGAGTCAATGTCTATTACTTGCATCCTTCATAACACCGAACGTCTATACAACAACATATATGTTTGCATATAATATTAAATAATCAAATTGGTGAAATAGAATCACAACATTAGACCCTACTCATAAATGAATAGCATAACATCATCCCTTTCACATCCACAACAATAGTACAATCATGACAACATAACATCATTGATAACAACATAATCATATCCAAAATAAGCATGAAGTAGGGTTAGCACAACACACAACATCATCATAAGTAGATATAACCCACAACATGTATATAGGAAGTATGCAAAAATAACCAAACATGTGTCCAGATATCATAATAGTCTTGAGTATATCATTATCCACAGAAAACCATAATGTATTAGTTGTCAATATAAAATGTATAACATCAAACTAGAAGAATTAGAAATATAAATAAAGCCATAATTATCTATCAAGAGTATCATAAAAGAGTACGATATGGAAGGGCACTACATTCTCCTATCATATATTTCCTCACAAGGAGTGGTTTGCTACATATTCAACTTATGATAGAGATGTTTTCCTTGGAGATAAAAACACTAAGAATAATGTTAAAGTTGTGTTTAGGTGATGGAAGAGTTAAAAACCTTGATGTTTTACATATTCCAAAACTTGCAAGAAATTTACTTTTTGTATCCAAGTTGAATGTTTATGGGATGCATATAACATTTAACAAATTTGGTTGCAAGTTGGTAAGAGAGAGTTAATAGAGAATTTATTTAAGCTTAACGCCTCTACTCTTTTTAACTATACCAATTTAACTATCACTAAAAGTTCATGAATATTGTGGCACCATATATTGGATCACATAAGAAAATATTTTAAGACCATTCTAAATAAAAAATTGGATGACATTATTTTTTATTGTTCTCGTTGGAAAAAATAATTTATGTGAGCATTGCATGTTTGGTAAATGTTGGTTCCCCAAAGGGTTTACACTACAAAAGGTAGAAAGCAAGCTGATTATTAAAATGTCTATGGAGAAGCCAATTCCAACTATCAATATCCTCTAGAACTTGGACCAACTGACAAGGATTTGACATATCCTTCTACACTTTGGGCTCTGCAAGACCTAGGAGGGTGATCCCTTAGTGAATTCATAATCTTTGTGTAGTGCCCCTACCCTAGTCAGCTTTGTAAAAATCTGTTTGACCTTGGTTGACTTTTTTATGTGGCATTCTTGAATGGTTGAATTACCATGATGTAATGTTGTAGTCAGATATTATGATTATTGTGCATACCTATTAATGTGCTTTCGCATCGATTCTTATGTAGGTTTAATTGTTCTCCTAATTCTTGTTATAAATCTCAAGCTAACACCTTCATTGAATATATATATATATATATATATATATATGTACGCTTGTGTGACTCTTGGTTGCAGGTACAGACCGCCTAGGTGCGAGGTTTGTCTTCACCCAGATTCGTAGGGTTGAGTATACCTCCTTCATCCTTAGAAATTGGGTTAGGTGGTCGTAAAACCCTCAGTTTACCCTAGTCATGCTCAAGTGAGCGTCACCTGTGGTCCATCAGTTTCCCTTTTCATTTGGGTTTGCAGGTCGGGTATTTGGTTGGCTTTCTTGGGTGGCATGCTTGGCGTGTGGTAAAATTGAGTATTTAACCCTAAGTATTTATTTTGATTTAATGTGTTCATTTACGCATTAGTAATTGAGGGATTAAAATAAATAGGTTTCTTTTACGTGATTAATCATTAATTAAAAAAGATCGCTCTATTTATGTTTGTAGCAAGTTTAATTTAATGGTTAATTTTAAATCATGAATTTATTCAATTTATGCATTTTGAAAGGGAAGATTTAAATTTATTCTAAATAGAAATAATTTAATCTCTTTTGCTTTTTGGAATATAAAGGTTAATTTTAATTATTTAAGAAAATCAATTTTGATCAGGAAAGCAAGTTTTATTCATAAATATTTGATATAGCATGAAAGATTGATTTTGGGAATTTAATTTAATTAAAAATATTTTACCCTCATTAATATTGTGAAATATAAATGTTAGCTTTGTTAATATTGAGAAAATTAAAATTAAATTAGGGAGAGAAGCATTTTGATTTTTCATAAGAAAAGCAAGTTTAGATTATTGGAATAGTTGAAAAGAATGATTTTTCATTTTTATTTAAAAGATGTTTAAATTCAAAAGAAGAGATTAGGTCAAATATTCTTCTATTTACCCTAGGTTAAAAATACTTTTGGGGATTATTTTTGGAGAGCATTTTTTCAAAAATATTTTTAGAGAAGGATTTTGGAGGAGATTTGGGGCATTTTGGGGAGGAAGGTTTTCTTGAGCTCTAGGTTGGGCTCTTCATCAGATCTTGCCAGGAATGCGAAATGAGGTAGGATTCGAGTGCATCTTTTGATTTCTTGTGTTATTGGGTTTGTCTCTTCAAAAAAAAAAAAAAAGATATTGGGGAATGGTTGTTCTTGAAGATTTCTTGCTTAAAACCTCCATGAATGTTCTTAAAATTTAAGTTTTAGTTTGGGAATATTGGTTGTTTTTGGATAAAGATTGGTTAAATGGAGTAGATAAATGGGAGTAAATGTATCTTAGGTAGCCTAAAATGGTTTTGTGGATTTAGAAAATTGGTCTATTTGAAAGTTATTCAACAAAATATGTGTTTTTTTGGAAAACCAATATTATACTAAAAAAAATCTTCAATATTGTTGTTATTGGTCATTCTAAAAACATTATAGACCGTGGATTTAGAAAATTGGGGGTTTTTGGTTTATTTATGTTTATATTTTATGGGGGTTGTTGATTTTATTTTAAAATCAAATTTGTTTTAATCGGAAAATCAAAATTATTATTATTATTATTTTTTTTTGGTGGGGGGGGGGGGGGGGGTTAGGGTTTGGCGGGTGGAGGAGCCGAGGTTCAGATCGCGTCATCTCCCTTCCCCTCCTCCCCGCGGGATTCCGCAGTGACCTGTGCCCATGGCGGCCGTAGGGTCCTGTGCCCGTGGAGGCCGCAGGGTCCTGTGCCCGTGGAGGCCGCAGGGACCTGCACTCGTGGTGGCCGCAGGGTTTCCCTATGCCCGCGGTGGCCACAGGGGCCTCTGCGCCCTCTGTGGTGACCGTAGGGGGGAGGGGAAACTACAGTGGCTTCCACCACTCCTGTGATGGGAGGTGGGCCCCGCAAGCTTTCCCCACCCTTTTTGTTTTTCTTGAAGTTGTTTTTGTTTAAATAAAAAAAAATATAAAAACTTATTTTAATGAAAGTTTGTTGTAATAGTTTTTAAAAATATTATTTATTATTAATATATATTTTATTAATAAATATTAATAAATATTTAATTTGAAAGTTGTGTAATATTAAACTATTATTAATATATATTTTATTAATGGAGATTAATATATATATATTAATTAATATTTAATTTGAAATTGTGTATCATTAAATTATTAATTGTTTATATTCTATTATCCATGGGTTAATAAATATATAATGATTAATATTTAATTTGGGCATTTGTCTTAATGAGGAAGTACCCTTTGGGAATGGATAGAAATATTATTTTTATTGGAAACTTTTTTTTTGAAATAAAATATATTTATTATTTGGTGAATTTTAAATAATGTATTATTCAGGAATATATTATTTTTCGATTTGAATGATATAGGTCATCTGGGAATTTTAGAAATGAAATACTAAAGTATATGAGTAATTGAGAAAAAAAATGAAATATTTATCATTGGATAGTTTGAAAATTTAAATGATATGTTATTAGAATTATTGGAAATTTAATAATGTATCGATCAAAAAATTGGTAAGTTATGATATCTTCATTTAGTAAAATAAATGGTTTAGTTATATTCTTCCTCTGTATTGTGAAATAGACAAATGACATTATTACAATTGTGGTATTGTATTCACCTTGTAATGGTGATTTTTCTGTTAATAATTTTTTTTGAAAACTTAGATCATTTAGAAAACTTGATCGACCTTTATTGTTTAAACCAATAGGAAAGAAGATTGTCCTCTTCCAACTATTGCCTATGCAAGTTTAATTTCTGTATTCACTTTTGTTTAAAGTAATGGCAAGGCCTTGATATGTTTGTTTGGACCCTGTCGTTTGGTTGATATACTTGTTTATGTCTTCGGTATTTAGTTTGGCTATTGCCTTGTGATGGTGTTATAATTGGTCTTGTCCTCTATGCGGGTATCAAGTGTTGATTTGTGGTTGACCATACTTGGTCAGGTCTCTAGTTAGAGTACTATCAGGCGATGGGCCTTTGCATTTTATTTTAATATGTTCAGTTGGATCCGTTTCTATGTAGGGATCATTTATGTATTTATTGACCGATGTGGTCATTTGTATATTGCTTATGTTTGCCTTGATGGCAGGATTGTAAATGATGTGAACCTTATGTATCCTTAACTTATTTAAATGACCAGAGGGGTCTTGCAGTTGAGCAGACCTGGAGAAGTAGCCCTTTAGGGGTGAACTCCAATATCAATTTGGTGTTATGTGTTGCTTTTGTTCTTATGTTTCATGTTTTAGTGTTAGCATGTATGGATGGCATATTGGTAGAATGTATAAGTGGATTAGGTGAGATGTATCATAAATGCATGTATGCATTCATCTCTTAATGCAGTAATGTGGATCATGAAAGAATGTAGTTTTGATTAGCAGAATGAATTCTATTATCGTTAATGAAAATAAGTATGCTTGAAAAGATCTCGCTAGTTATGATGAAATTATAGTGCGTTTTGGAACAAGATGCATGGCATGTGTTTAATGTAAAATTGGACATAATGAATGGTTAAAATTTATTGGATGAACTCGTCATGTTACCTAAAGTGTAATTCTAATGGATGAACTTCATTTTGTTATCTACATTTTAACCTTAATAAATGAACTTCATCTTATTAGCTATATTTTAACTAAAATGGATGAACTCATTTGGTTATCTACATTTTAACCTTAATAAATGAACTTCATCATATTAGCTATATTTTAACTATAATGGATGAACTCATTTGGTTATTTATATTTTAACCTTAATAAATGAACTTCATCATACTAGCTATATTGTAACTAAAATGGATGGACTCATCAAGTTAACTATATTTTAACCTTAATGGATGAATTCATATGTTATCTATGTTTGAACATTTATGGGTAAATTACCTAATGTTAGACTCATCTTCAACCATAATGGGTGAGCGTGTCCTGTTATCTATAACTTTAAATTACTAAACAATTTATCCTTGTTTAAAGTAATAACATGAAATTAAGTTAACCTACTTTACTAGGTTAGGGGTCGTGAGTTGAGTTAGATGTTAAGTTACGTAATCACATTGGGAAACTCCTTAGGTTTTGTTTAGTCTTCCGTTGTGTTATCTAAACTTTTGATAACTCATTGTATCATTGTGTTGTGTCTTATTTTAAAAAAATAAAATATTTGCACTCAATTTGTGCGTTCTAGCTTTATTCCTTTGGGGTTTCCTGGCGGGGCATTACACTTTGTGTCATACTCATAAATTACACTAAAAAAAAGAAGATAATCTCATATACAGGCTCAACAAAGAGGGAGAATGCTCAAGAATGGAAAACTCTTCAGTGATCCTCAACCTATTGGAGCATGAGATGGAGAAAACATATATTTATAGAAAATATAGATGAACGGAACACAAAAATGACTGTAAAGACTAAGACAAGCTATACCAGTGCGTTATTCCATTGGGGGGTCAAATTCATGAAATGTAAGATGAATTAAAACATAATTCATCTGATAGCACGTTGATCTAAGAATATATTTCATTACTATATATCTCAACTATGACCCAAACCCAAACTACTTATGAAAATCCCTACACAAGCCCTACCACTCTACAATTTTGTTTAAGCATTTAATTGATCCCTTAGATCAAGGCATAAACACAAATTACATACATCACAACAATGCAATGAATGAAAGAAACCCTTGATTATATTCCATTCAAAAGATAGTAGAATCATACAATGGAGATAAATAAGCTTGAATTCTATTTCATTAACTCAAATACTATATATGTCATAAGAAAATATACAATTAAGTCCTTCAAGACCTACACAAAATATGACAAAAGATTCATTCTATTTTTGCTTTGCAAAAAATCTTTACACTTTGCTCATTTTCACCTAAAACTTGCTAATGGAACATATGACTCTGACTTAGACAACTTGGTACAGAGTTTGAAAAGGAACCCTATCTCTTTGCCTTGAATTCCCTTTTATAGCATATAAGGGAGCAAACAAGCTTCATTCTAGAGGAGACACTTGTCACCAAAATGAATGGAGACACATGATTCTTGTTATAAAATATTCCTTTTGAGGAATGTCACAACCAACATCAAATATCTTTAACTGCTCCATCATAATACTTCATGCACTTTGTCTTCCTTGTTATTGCCAAAAAAATCCTAATACGGGCCCACCTTGTTGTTACTCATATTCAAAATAGAAACCACTACAATAAGACAAAACTGTTTGCCAAACTCTCACATCAATAAGTTGGATAGCTAATTGTTTGTAGTCTTTATTCCTTGTTCAAATATGTCTTGCTCCATTCATTGTATTCTTCATCAGATTGCCACTTAAAACTCATGACCTCATCAGCTTTTTCCCTATATGGATTATAGTTAACAACAACTTTATTCGATTCTCTTTCAAAAGACTCAAATAATGTCCTTGTGCATATAATGTTATCCATACTATTCTCTAGCAGATCGGTATCCAAATCCTCACAAATTAGTTCCATCTGAGTATTGATGATTCTCTCTACCTCTTCCTTCCATAATTGCAAAGGATTGACAACTCCATTCTCATCCAAAATACCTAGAAGAAGTGTATCAGTTAAGTCATTGAAACTCCTCATCAATTCTCTCATTTTACTCTCTATGCTTTTTGGTTGGATTTGAGCTTCTTGCATTGATTTCACCAGCAAATAGGTTGGATGAAGTGTAGATGACCTTTCAACATGATATCTAGAAGCAATTGGCATTATTCTAAGCCCATTTTCCCTTTGTAACCATTTGGTAAACAAAGATATTGTCACCTCTTTATCCTAATCAAAACCTCGTATATTAAACAAAAAAGAATATAAAAAATGAAAACTATTCATCCTGTTGTCAACTTTTTTATTTAAATGAGTTAGCACGGAGCTAACTATTTCTCTTTGCTTGGAGGTAGACAGGTCCTCTGACTCCTTCAATTTATTTTCCAATCTTGTGACCTTCTCCAATAGTTGGGCCTTTGTTGGATCAGTTGACCTAGTTGTTTCTTCAACAAATGGCTCCAATGAAGAACATTGAATTGCTACATCAACAAAGGTAATAGGAAGAGACCTTGATGTTGAAGTAGTTAGAGGGGCAGTAGGGGATGATTCCAATTATTTTTGTTTCAAAAGTTGAACCTTAGATTGCAACTCAACACATCTCTATTGCACCTTGTTCATATTTTCTTTGGTACTCTTCTTTATCTTCCTTTTCCCTCTTAGCTATCTCCTATGCCAATATTGCCACATTAACTGTCCAGCTAGTTGCCTCCACCAGTAAAGTCTCTAAAGCTCTCTTTATAATCAAACTTCCCCTCAAATTGGGGTTGAAATCATCAACATCAGATATTCTAAGCCTTTGTTCCAATGACCAAATGGCTAGTGTGGCATAATCTTGCACAAATTCAAATCCCTTTAATGCCAACCTAGCTTCTTCTTCAAAATTGAAAGGTTCTCTTGATTTTTTTATTGCTTCAAAGGCCACTGCATCAGCTATATCCCACTCTGGAAGAATCAATATCCCTACTTGGTCAACAATTCTTTTTCCTTGTACAACAATGATGGTCTTAAATACTTCCATCATCTCACATTTAACTTCTTCTTCCAATTCCTTATCACTCTCACCAGGATTTTTATTCTTCTTCTCATCACATCTCTTTTTATACTCCTTAATTTTAGTTGTCGAGACCAACTGTAAAAATGCCAGGCTGTGAACAAAAGTTTCATCTTCCAGGAATTTATCACATGCTTCCCTCCTTGTGTCCTGGATCGCTCTACCTTGTATATCCAATGGAGTAAGGTCCCAATCTAGTGACTTTGGTGGAGATGGGATCCCAACCTACATCAGTAAGAATTATGACATTCTCCTCCTTTGGTTCATGTGTAGGCTGCTCCTTGGGCTTGTCAATTTTATGCCTTTTAGATGGAGGAGATGAAGGAGAAGGGGAAAAACTTTCTTCAAGAGAAGATTCAACATCTATAATAACTATCCCCTTAAGAGGCCTATCTTGAGGCTGAAGGGTTTTTTATTTCTTTATTATACCTTTCCCCTTCTTCTTTATCTCTTTTTCTTCTTCATTGTCACTCTCATCTCTTAGTCTTGTGTAAATAGTTTTTCCTCTTGGAGTTTTTTAAATAGGTATTATATCCACTTGTTCCCCTTCTAATGGTGATGCTGCTCTTTGTACTTGGGGATTTTGTTGTGGAGGATTTAAAAGTGGCCTTTATTGGGCTACTAATTTTGGAGATTCTCCTCTTACCTCTTGACCACTTGTTATCTTCAATTGTTCTACTTCATCCATTAGGTCATACATGACCTCATAAAAAATCTCCATCAAATAATCCATTTTCCTATAAAATAGTCTGAATTTTATCAATGGATCAAACTTTGGATCCAACTGATGGAATTTGTCAAGCATCTTCTTATAAGACATCCATCTTTCCTTCCTAACCTCTTGTTTATTCAAATCAAACTCATTCTTGAATAAATCTTTTGGAAAATAAAAATAATGAGGCAGCTAGGTTCCTTTGATTCTTTTTCTAAACATTACATAAAAACCCTCCAGGTCACTATGCCTCTTTACATTGACTTTCAAGAAATAAGGAGAAATAACCTGTTCAAAGTGGACCCATCATCCTTTAGGAATTACAAAAATATGGGATTATAGTGTAATTTGGAAAAAGGGTGCCTTTGTCTTTCTTTGTCAGCTCTTGTTCATGTATGCAGCCCAATTGCCACATAACCATGCTCATAGAATAAGGAATAATGCAATCCCCCCAATTATGCTCAAGTTTCAATTCTAGCCTTCTTTCCATTGGCCTCAAAAAATTATGCAACTCCACTAGAATCCTTGGTGGATTTACTATCAATCGAGCCCTAAGCCAAGATGCAAAGAAATTATCAAATCTTACATAACCTGCATTTTTTCTATCCCATGACATATCCATGCTCCAAACTTGTACTGGCATGTCTTCTCCATCCACCACCCTTCTCAATTCTATTTCTTCTACAAAGAAATCCACATTCTTGTACAAGATCATGTACATAAGCATAGAATACCAGTAGAATGGAGAACAAATGTCACCATTTTTAATTTGTAGCAACCCTTCATGTATCTTGTCTTCTAGGTATGAAGAAAAATCATAAATCATCATTAAATTGGGGTGCTAAATTTGAATTCCCATATACATATATGCTTTTGGGATTACTGTGCTTGGGTGGAGACCTAAAATTTGATATAGAGTGAAAAAGGTGACCTTGAAATAATGAGAAAAGACATCAATTGGAAAAGGCTCTTCAGCACTTGGACCAATATAGTATTGAGTATCTTCTACCTTTGCTAGATGAGATGGGAGCAATCTTTCTCTAACCAAATATTTTGTGTTCTCATATTTTTTCTTCAATTATTTTAAATCAATATGTTCCAGGGATGCAACAGGATCACATAAGTCAAAAACTTCTTGGAATTCTTCCCTCTGGATAATCAACAAAAATTCCCCTTTGTTCCCTCTCACAACCCTTGAGATTGGATCATAATTATCTACCAATGTTTTCAACAAATTTATATCCATGAATATATTGGGAAGTACTAATTTCCCCAAATCATACTGCCATGCCTATGAAAATGGGATTGGTTGATTCCTTTTGCTGAACCACATCATGAACATACTTAATCCCAACATAGGCAACCTTGCATCTGATATTTTATATGCCTTATTAATCAAACCCCCACCTGTGGTATGTCCATGTGCAAACCTCTTCCCCTGATACTTATCATTTGTTGATGGCTTCAATTGATCCAAGAAATCATCATAAAGATTTCTTTTCAAGTAATTTGTTTGTCCCAAGTGATTTCTTTGAGGTGCCATCTCTTAAATTAGGGTTTCTACTATAATTCTTTGAATTTGGAAGGAAAAGACTAGCGGTAGCACAAAAATTTAATTGCAACAACAATTGAGAAAAATTATCACTTCTTCCTAGATGATCTCTAACCCTAGAACAATTTACATGCAATTTACAACTTTAATTTCTTTAAAACAGGCGAGAAAAGCTCAAACAAACTTACTATTTTAAACACACCAGAAAACCCTAATTTTGCACTACAAGAAGTTGTTCAAATATCCTTTGGCTTTGGAATCACTTTTCAATCTCCTCTGAATTCTTTGGTGACTCAAAATGACTTAGAAAATGCCTTTAATTGCTATTTGGAATGAAGAATCACCATCCTATCCACCATTATTGATCGCGTGAGTGAAGAAAATGGCTCTATTTGCATTTAAATAAAATTTGAATCTCAATCGTTTATCATTTTCACGCTGACAAATCGCACTATTGGAATTTGGCATAACTGATGTAGATCAAATCATGCAGTTGAAGTTGGATGACTACACTGGTAAAGGATAGAAGTCTATTTGTGATGAAGAGATTGAGATTCTATGAATAAGATGACATGATTAGTTACTTGTGTTGTCATTGCTGGCAACTGATGTTCCTAATGTTTTGTTTTAGCATCTAAATGATTTGGTCTACTGGAAGACAGGGTTTACCGGCAACGATCTAAAGTCTATGGATTAGGACTTTAACCAGTAAAGAAAAAATGTTTTGATTGGATCAGTCGATTGGAAATGATTGATGATTTGTGGTTTGGATGGTGAACTTATATCATGGAAAGATGTATGTGACTGGAATTGGAACTTGTGGTGATTACCGGAAGGTGTGTTTCAATTTCTAATGAATTTTTGCTAAGGTTTTAGTGGGGTTTAAGGACCAGCGAAGAAATCTTCAAACCGGTAATGATTTATGTTATTATGGTGATCGAGAATGAATCTACTTAAAGTTGGTAACATGACACAACTCGCATGAAAGATTTAATAGTTGTTTTAGTGCGATTCAAGAAAGATTTTCTTGTAAATCAACGAAATGCTTTGGAGAGTGCTTTGAGGATACATATCGGATTTCCATGATGATTTATGATCAATCAACGATTGATATTGTATTGTAATTTGTTGTAGTGATTTGGATAGTGATCTACAATGACCTTTTGTGATCTTATTGTAAATTCTTGATGTAATTAGGTTTTGTGGCTGACCTAGTTGAGATGGCTATTTATATAAACACAATTGATGTTTATTGAGTCAGTGGTCTTAGAGAATGTGTTAAGCCATCCAAGTGAAGTGTGTAATTTTCTTGAGAGTTGCAGAGTGTTGTGTGTAACTGGATCTAATCAAGAAAGCAATGAAATGCAAGAAAACAAATCATTTTATTACTGTTGTTCCCTAATAGTTGGAGCAGGTTAAATCCCTTGACCGGGTAGGTTCTAACAGGCCTTAATCATTTAAATCCCCTAATAGGGCATCTCTCAAAAGAGTGTTAAATCCTCTCACAAGGTTGATCCTAATAGATCATCAAGCTTCTAATCGAGTTGCAAGGCAAATCCCCTAACCGAGTGACTTCTAACAGGGTCTGCTCTTAATCGAGCATATTGTAAGCTTCTAACAAGGCTAAGCTCCTAATAGGGCGTACTTTGAAAGAGTACTGTAAAGCAGAAAATCACGATCGAACCCTAGTTGCTCTCCCCTCTTCCAACTCCAAGGAGAGAGAAGGAAGATTCACTAGGGTTGATGGTTTTCACTTAGGGGAGAGACTTTACATTCAAAAGAGGGGTTGAAACCCACAAGATCCAATCCCACACAATGCAAGATTGGATGCTAAATGAGTTTCAAGGGTTATGACAGCAAGGCTACCCTCTTTTTGTAAAGAATGTGCATAGAAGAATTAAGCTAGGAATGCATAGAAAGTGAGAAAGATTCACTTATAAACTGAGATAGGAATACAGTATGAAGCTGCGGACCTGGAATTAGTAGTAAAATGTTGATACGGCGTTGTCCTGTAAATTTGAGTGAAAGTTGCCGGGACGATGGCGCCCGAGCGCCACGGTCCTCTGAAAAATCCGCGAAACGAAGGGGGATCTGTTCGTCTCTGCACAAGGATTCCAGATCTTCAATTTCAGCAGCGTACCTGCAACCTACACACAGAAAAGCGAAGACGATTGGGGGGTTAGGGATTAGGGGTTTGCCTTTAGGTCAAACCCCAGTTTTGGAATTAACCAAGAAATGAGCAATGCTGTAAATGTAAATGTCTGTAATGTAAAACAAGTACTAATACCTTGTTGTAAGGATGTTTGTATCCTTATGTGTGAAGGTATAGATGTTGTATGTTGTATGTTGTAGTAGTATGTAGTAAGTGATCTCCTCTTCAATGGTTGAATCCTTGTCTTGAATGCAACACTTAGCCTTGAATGGAGACTTGAAATGATCAATTGCCTGAAGGAATGCTTGAATGCTTGAATTCTTGAGTATAGTTTCCACGCTTTTTTCTGTCATGTATCTCTCCCCAAATGAGAGAGGAAAATGTAGTTTATATACTTGTCATTTAGGGCCGATAGACTGATTTTCCCGACCTTAGGCCAACCAGGAAAGATAATTTTCCAATTTGCAAACATAAAGACCCGAAGTCCAAAAGAGACCGGGCCCAAAATAGGACCCAGGGACCAGGGCGCTAGGCGCTCTGGTCCCACCTCCCGGGACAGCAGGGTGCAAAGGAGGTTTAGGCCAGGGTGCAAGAAAATGCAGTTTTCAGTGTCATAATCAGGTTTCGGGGTCTCCATTCAGGTTGCGTGTTGTGTCGCCATCGTGAAGACCCAAATGTGGTCAAAATTGCTAGTGTCACAATTTTAGGATGCTACATTTAGCCCCCACTTTAGTGGGAGTATGTATGCTCATACTTCCGGTAAAGTACAAGGAGACAACATTGAAAGACTTTCACCACATCAAGGAGGCAAGATACACCAAGCCCCCAGTGGACTAAGGATCTTACGACTTTGATTGACAAAGTAAAAGGGAAGATCATGAGGGAGAACCATGACTATCAGTAGTAAGGTTCCCTCACTATGAGTCATGCAAGAAAGATATCAAAAACTTTCAAGGCGAAGCTAAATTTGTCAAGAAATTTTCAAGTATCTTGAAAAGATATGAACGGGATGTATGCCCCCCTACGTTAAAGCGATCGCACACGCCTCACCGGGGGTGATTGCTTTAAGGTAGTGATACATATAAGAAAATGAAAAAGGGAAAGGAGCACATTATCACAAGGATTTAGCCCCCAAGTGTGAGATAAGCCCAAGGATAATAGACACAAAACACAAAGCACAAGGTGACTTCGCTTTCCTCGGGGTTAGTATGCTGTATGATAATTCATGTATATATATCATATGTATGTATGCATAATTGTTCTTCATTCCCCAATCAAGGAAGGTCACCTAGAAGAAGGGAACACATGTGTCTTTTGAGTCAACATGAGAGAGATCGAGAGATCTCAATGCTTTGCATCATCCTCAAGTAGACAACACCAAGGACAACAAGTAGAAGAATGAGAATAACGTATAGAAGAAGTAACACAAGAGAGGAGGAGAGAATCTGCTATGCTAATGTAACTAGTCTAGCACGTCATCTACCCCCCGATCTTGCTGATCAATGTTTCGGGAAGGCAGGGAACACGCTAGAGGAGGAACATTCAACACAGCAGATGGAGCTATCACAAGATCCAAACAAGGGCTATGTTCATGTTCCAAGCCACGTTGTTCTTGTCTAGGAGCTAGGATAAGTGCTTTAGAAAATTCATTAGATAAATGGTTATCAATATCAACAAGTTCATATTCACTATCAGAAGCAAGAGAAGTAGCATTTTCATCATGAATAACATTTTCATCTATATCATCATCAAGATTTATAAAAATAGGATCTTTAACTCGCACAGGATCAAGACCATCATGCATCTTATGTTTAGGAGATTTTGGAGAAAATGGAATAATGCTTGTTGAAGGTGTTTTTGGAGATTGCAAAGTTTGAGAAGCAGCTGCCTGAGCTCTAAGACGACGCTTTCATCGGTGTTCACGTGCAGAACGATTTCGTCTAGTCTTAGTAGGAAGTGAAGAAGATTGAGGAGGAATGTTCTCATCCTTATCACTTGGGTGTTTAGGTTGTGGTCTCTTAGGCTGGACAATAGGAGAAGAGGAAGGTCTCTTCTCTCCATAAGAGGAAGGAGGAGGAACTGCTCCATATAAAGGAGGAATATTTGGTTTTGGAAGGAGACCAAGTCCATCATGATGAGGAGGTATAGGTCTACTCTTAGAAGGTTTATTAGGCATAGACATAATCACATCCATGGGAACGGGTTGGGAATCTTCTTGAGGAAAGACATTAGTTTTATCTTTCAAAGGAAGAACTTCCTTCTCAAGAATGATAGGAATGTCAAGTTTGGGTGTTCTAGGTTCACTTAGAGATAGGATCATATCTGTTTTCCACTTTTGATAAGATTTGAAAAGATGATCACTTCGCGGAGGAAGAGATTGGAATTGTTTAGGCCAAAAGTAATCAATAGGAACGCTAGAAGTTCTTTCAGCTGGTTTAAAGAGACTATGATTGACAGTAACAACTTCACCATTATGGGGAAATTTCAAACACTTATGAATAGGAGAAGCAATAGCTTTCATGGAAGATAGCCAAGGATAGCCAAGCTTCGCACGAAATTGTTCGGAAGATGGAATAATAGCAAAGTTCACATCAAGGGATTTGTTATGGACCTCAATAGGCAATGTAATAGAACCAATTGCAGGAGAAGAAAATGCATCAAATAGTTTCACAATCACATCTATTTTGTCATATATCACTTGATTCAATTGCAAAGTAAAAAGAAATTCTTCAGTAATAACATTAACCATGCATGAAGGATCAATAAGCACTCCACGACAAGGTGTATTCTTGACTTTTGCAACTATATATAAAGGACCATCAGGTGCCCTAATGGTTTCACTGGAATCAAATGTGATGGAAGGTTCTTTAGGGTTTTCTTGCTGCTCTACAAAGTTAATCACATTCGGAGTCATAGACACAAGACCATCAGATGAAAGAGAGGAATCATTAGTCTCAATCGCATTAGAGGTATGAGAAGGTAATGGATCAGTGAAAATATGAAGATTTTGATTAGGAGGAGCTACAGATGTATTGCCTTTATCATTCACTCCAGAAACAGAGATAGTATTATTATCAATCAAATCTTGAATTTTACCCTTTAAAGAAAAACATTTTTCAGTATCATGCCCAGGCTGACGATGAAATTGACAAAAAGATTTGTTATCAAAATAAGGTGAAGTAATCTTTGCAGGATCAATTTGCCTTATAGGAGGAAGAGTAAGCACATTTTGTTCCAATAACTTATTCATAATACTATGCAATGATTCATTCAAAGGAGTATACTTTCTTTCTTTCTTGAAAAATTTAGAAATAGGAGGCACACCTGATGCTGCATTCACATTGTTGTTGATGATGTTTTCATTGAATTTTATGGAATCTCTGTTCGGTTTAAACTTCCCAAATGGTTGTTGACTGCTATCACCCTTATCACTCGGAGCCATAGGATGTGATTGTTCCATTTGACTCACAGTCAGTTGATAATTGTGAAGAGTTGCACACAACTGTTGGAAAGAAGTAAACTCAGAAAACAGAAGTTTGTCTCGAATATCTTTTTGTAAATTAGAAATAAAGATTCTTTGAATATCATTGTCAGGCACTAGAAAAGAAATTTGAGCATACAAATGCTTATATCTACCAATGAAATCAGTCACTTTTTCTTTAACACCTTGTTTACAATGCATTAAATCAATCAAAGTAACTTTAGGACTTATATTGTTTTGAAATTGTTGAATGAAAGCATTTGCAAGTTGTTCGAAAGAAGTAATAGAATAGGAAGGCAACGAGCAATACCATTGTAGGGCTTTGTCTCTTAATGTTCTGGTAAACAATTTTGCAAGCAACCTTTGGTCATAAGCAAAATCAGTACATATTGTTTGAAAGGTCTTAACATGTGTTAGAGAATCACCCTTACCATTATAAAGCTCCAAATGTGGAATTTCAACATGTTTAGGGGGAATAGCTCGAACAATGTCAAGAGAAAGTGGGCTCGCAACATCAAATGTGGGCACACTAAACTTAGATTGATTCATAGAGGCAATTTGTTGCTGTAAAGAAGAGACAGTTTGTGCAAGATTGTTAATGGTCGCTTCAGTCGAAGAGTTCATATTAGACGTGTTAGATTGTGATGGAGGTGTTATGTTATTGAAAGAAGGTAGAGAGTAAGGTGGTGGGACTCTATGATAATTAGTCATAGGAGATGATTGGACAAGAGGAACACTACAAGGAGGAATGGAATGATTGAATGAATTGCCCCCTTGCATCATGTTCATTTGTGGAGATGTAATAGGAAAACTCATTGAAGGGACGAATGAAGAAATCGGATTGAATGAAGGAAGAGGGTTAATTGAAGAGGAAGGATTGCCCCCCTGACTGGTGATCATAGGAGTAATGTCTTGTGTAGAAGTAGCCATTATGTTTGATGTAAAGGTAGGTATGCTAGCAATAGAAGTCATCAAAGGAATAGAATGATTGACTTGAGTAGGAGGTTGTGTATAACCCAAATTTTCAGCACAACTCTTCATAGGCATCACATTCGAATCCACAATGTGTGCAATACCACGCAAAATATCAATTCCATTCTTATCACTTTGAAGCATACGTTTTAGACCCTCAATTAAAGGAAGAGCTTGACTATTGGGGTATTCTTGAGACATCCATTGTCGAAAATCGTCAAATTGGTTATCCAATTTCAAAATTTGTTCTTCAGAAACCTCATGGAGAGCTTCTTCATCATTAGGAGGATTAGAGGAATTACCCATGTCCTCGTTAAAAAGGCTATTCAAATTAGGTTCCATCTCCTCAGTAGTTAAACCTCGAAAAGACTTAATTCTACAGCTTCGTCTAACGGGAATAGTGTAAGTAGGGCTTATTGTTGTAAAACTCATGCACTAGAGAGGGAGAGAAAATTTTGATTTTAGAGGTAACAATTTTCAGTAAAATCAGCCAATCTTCTGGATTTAAGCTGTTAAATACAATCAGGACAATCTCCCGAAATTTCAGAAAAAATGTCAGGGACCGTGGCGCTTCGGAGTGGACACGGTCCTGGCAACTTTTTTCAAAATTTGCAGGGATGAAAGTTATGATGATTTTAGAGCTAATCTGAAAAAAATGAGTGGTTTTACGATCTGTAGATAGGCCAAATTAAAGTTGCAATCTCAAAATTGAACCCTACCCAGATTGTCGAAAAATGCAAAAATTTGAATTTTGAAAAAGAGAGGGAAACTGAAATTTTGAATTTTATGATTTTAGAGGGAATGTCAAGAGCAATGCAAATTTTGAAATTTAAAAATTGACTCAATTTCATGCAAAATTCAATTTTGAAAGCGGAAATTAAAGTTGTTGTAATTAAGCACTTAATTTCAAAAGTCACAAATTGTAAGAATTTGAATAAAGCATTGAAATTTTTAATGAATGCAAACACACTTTTCAGATTTAGGACAATAAGAACACAATTTTGACACAAAATTTCAATTTCAATGATTTTTGAATGATTAGAAGTGTTAATCCAAGCAATCCCTAGACCAACTTTGACTTTAATTTTGAAAGTGTTATAATTGATAAAATCAGCCAAAATTCTGGATTTTAGCAGAAAAATACAGTAAGATCTAGCTCCCGAAATTTTGGAAAAAATGTCAGGGACGATGGCGCTCGGAGTGCACACGGTCCTCGCAACTTTTTTCCAAATTTTCAGGGATGAAAGATATTGTGATTTTATTGCGGAATCCAAAGTTACAGCTGATTTGGAGATGTTTTGATCAGTGAAATTGTCGGACAAAGGTTGAATCAAGAGGGTTTTAAAAATTAGGGTTTTGACACTTAACCACTTAATTTTCAAAATTAAAGCATAGATATGAATTGATAATTTGTAATAGAAGGGCAGATCTGAAACAAGCATTAACATTTAGACATTTCACAAGTTCAATTACTAAAAAGAAATTTTAGGGTTTTTATGCAATTAACCTCTAAAATCTTGCAAAAGATCAACATGGAAATGTAATCAAGGAATCCAATTTTCAGATCTAATCATGAATAATCAGAAAGGATGTTCACGTCGGGTTCACCAAAATGTAAAGCGAAAAATCGCGATCGAACCCTAGTTGCTCTCCCCTCTTCCAACTCCAAGGAGAGAGAAGGGAGATTCACTAGGGTTGATGGTTTTCACTTAGGGGAGAGACTTTACATTCAAAAGAGGGGTTGAAACCCACAAGATCCAATCCCACGCAATGCAAGATTGGATGCTAAATGAGTTTCAAGGGTTATGACAGCAAGGCTACCCTCTTTTTGTAAAGAATGTGCATAGAAGAATTAAGCTAGGAATGCATAGAAAGTGAGAAAGATTCACTTATAAACTGAGATAGGAATACAGTATGAAGCTGTGGACCTGGAATTAGCAGTAAAATGTCGATACGGTGCTGTCCTATAAATTTGAGTGAAAGTTGCCAGGACGATGGCGCCCGAGCGCCACGGTCCTCCGAAAAATTCGCGAAACGAAGGGGGATCTGTTCGTCTCTGCACAAGGATTCCAGATCTTCAATTTCAGCTGCGTACCTGCAACCTACACACAGAAAAGCGAAGATGATTGGGGGGTTAGGGATTAGGGGTTTGCCTTTAGGTCAAACCCCGGTTTTGGAATTAACCAAGAAATGAGCAATGCTGTAAATGTAAATGTCTGTAATGTAAAACAAGTACTAATACCTTGTTGTAAGGATGTTTGTATCCTTATGTGCGAAGGTATAGATGTTGTATGTTGTATGTTGTAGTAGTATGTAGTAAGTGATCTCCTCTTCAATGGTTGAATCCTTGTCTTGAATGCAACACTTAGCCTTGAATGGAGACTTGAAATGATCAATTGCCTGAAGGAATGCTTGAATGCTTGAATGCTTGAGTATAGTTTCCACGCTTTTTTCCATCATGTATCTCTTCCCAAATGAAAGAGGAAAATGTAGTTTATATACTTGTCATTTAGGGCTGATAGACTGATTTTCCCGACCTTAGGCCGACCAGGAAAGATAATTTTCCAATTTGCAAACATAAAGACCTGAAGTCCAAAAGAGACCGGGCCCAAAATAGGACCCAGGGACCAGGGCGCTGGGCACCCTGGTCCTGAAGGACCAGGGCGCTGGGCACTCTGGTCCCACCTCCCGAGACAGCAGGGTGCAAAGGAGGTTCAGGCCAGGGTGCAAGAAAATGCAGTTTTCAGTGTCATAATCAGGTTTCAGGGTCTCCATTCAGGTTGCGTGTTGCGTCGCCATCGTGAAGACCCAAATGCGGTCGAAATTGCAAGTGTCACAATTTTAGGACACTACAAGTACAAATATTTGTGGGTGCCAACTCCTACATTAAACGTATTTTGGGGTATCTGAAAAAAGAGCAAAATAGTTTCCCTATCTAGTGTTTTCCACTTTGTTGAAAGGGAAGAAGATCAAAAATATTTGCATATTCAAAGTGTTGTTAAGTTTCAAAATCTTATATGTTTTCCTATGATATGCAAGTATCCATGAGTTTTATGTCAAAAAGTGAAGAAGATAAATCTGTAGCTTGAGATATTTATAAGTTGTTGAATTTTTGGTGGGGTTGTGTATGAAGTTTGAGAAGTCACAATGTGCAGTCAATTATTTCAGCCTCATTCTTATTCACATATGACCATGTCCAGTAAACTAGAACAACCGTATAATAGGAGAAGTTTCATCATGAACCATTATGCTTCTCTGAGCTTTGAAGGTATTCCAGGTTACCCAAATCCCATACCCATAGAAATTAGAAAGTATTTGCCAATATATAGTGGGAAGAAATCAGAATCAACACATTTACATTTGAAAAGATTTTCAGATTTGATGGGAGAATTTGAAGTTTGTCAAGAAGATGTGTGCATGAAGTTATTTGTTTGGTCACTGAAAGAGGATGCAAGGGATTGATTTTCTTTTTTGCCAGTAGATTGTATTTCCTCATGGGAAGAATTAATCTCAGACTTCATATACCAATTTGCTGAAAAGGTGAGTGATTATGATATGCTGAGAGAATTCACGTACATACAAATCAGGGAAGATGAATTAGTACCAACATTTAATATCAAGTTTTCACAAACATTGTCTAAAATTTCCAGCAAGTATAAGTTCGATGATAAAGTATGTTTGGAAATTTATATGAGTGTCTTTGACGAGAAGATGGGTTTCTTATTGAGAAACAAAGAACCCAAAAATTTGCATGAAGATTTTAACACAGCTAGGGACATTGAAAATAACTTGAAATTTGGGATCTCAAAGAGATTTGTGTCTGCTGTTGTTTCTGGTCAAAACACCTTCAATGGTGAAATACCATGTGAAGCCGAGCAAAACATTCTTTGCCAAGAATCTTTTTTGTCAATGTCGGTTGTCTCTTACAATAATGATGGAATGATCAGTGGGAAATCTTGTGATAATGCCGATATATATATATATATATATATATATATATATATATATATATATATATATATATATATATATATATATATATATATATATATATATATATAAGGGATATGTACCATTTGATTTGTATGCCGGTTATGCTGATTATGTGGCTGCAAATTATGAAGTTGATCATGCATCTCTCAAGGATAACGATAATGAAAATAATGAAAAACCAAATACTAAGGGATCACTAAATGTTGCTGATTATGCAAGTGAGGATGTGCAATATGATGTAAATCAGATTTTGATTAAGTCTAATAAAGCTGAAAAATGAAATTGTGGATGTTAATGGTGTTTTCAATGCAAGTATACCCAGTGATGAATGTGTTTTAGAATGGAGTGGTGCTGCTAATAATGAGGACACTGAGTTTGATTTCCAACACCTTGAAGGTATACAAATGAACAATGAAGATCAATTTCAGAATAGGAATGATCTTGACACAAGCTATTCATCTTCTTATGATCAGCAAATGAATGTCAGTTATGCAGATGAGGATGCCTATGAGAATTCTTATTATTCATCTTGTGAAGATGATATAAGAGGAGACCAAGTTATATATCTTAGTCATGAATCTGAAAATGAAAGTATTTTTGAAGATAAAAACATATGTGAAAGTGCGGATAATGTTTTATTTTCAAATTTAAGTGAACCTATATTTGAATGTTTTCAAAATTTGAAGTACCATGAAGAGATTGTGAATGTTGATGGTATGCTTGAACCGGACATGGATCTCTTTGCCTTTGATATAAATGTTCATAGTGGTAACCTCATTGATGAAAATGATGAAGTTTCCCCTTGTATTGAACAAGTTTGTTATGCTGATGAAGTTCCAAACAACAGTAATGTGTGTTGTAAAAGTTTACTTCATGATGAAGGTAAGAAGCATGGGTTGTGTGATGATTACTTCAGACCACAAATGGAAGTTTTTTAGGTGGATGTAAGTCTGAATGAGAAAGACTTAGCTGAGGATTTGCTTTAGCCAGAGGTATGCATTATTTTCTGTGATTGGGATATTAAGCATGATGATGTATTGAGTTTGATGAACAAGGATAGTATAGAGTGTGATCAGCATAGTGAAGTATCACATCTGGATCAAAATATTTATGTTCTTTGTTTGCATCAATTGGTTGTTAATACCCCTCATTCTATGAATGTAAATGATAACAAGGTGAGTGCTGATGAGAATTACAATGTTGAGAATGAATGCTTTATTTTTGAAATTCAGCATGATGATGCCCTTGCAAAGGATAGAGTTGATTGGGATAGTGAAACGTATGGCAGCTTGTGGGAAGGCCTCTATAGTGATTTGTCTCATGATTTTACCTTTGTTGAAATAGTGTGTGATTACACAGTTCAAAATTAGGCAAAAGGTGTGCACACCAGCTATTGTAGTAATGAGATGAAAGAGGTTGACTCTAAGGATTATGCTCAGTTGTTATTGAAAGGTGCCTTTGTTTGGATCTTGATATCAGGTGATGAGAATCAGATTTTTGACAGAGGTAAATGCTAAAATTGTTTGGAGCAGTTTATAATTAGTTATAAGTATGTTAGTATATTTTGTATAGTCACTTTGCTTTCAGTTGTGTGGTTTTCAATAAAGTACCCTGTTGTTTGGGTAGAATAAGGAGCCCTTGTTTTTGAGAACAGAAGAGAAGTATTCCATTTTTTCGGGTGGTCTACTCTACCATAGATTCTAGATTCTTGTGTTGATCTTGCAATCAACCATCCCCAGTCAGAGCCACTATTGGGACTCATTAAATTTGAGTGAATTTGAGAGGCCCATTTCAAAATTTTGCTCTGTATTTCTGAATGATCATAAAATGAGTCAATTTAGATGGCCTAGTTAGAGAGAGGGTAAAATGGAGCCAGTTGATTTTCAAAGGGTAAGGCTTGGGAAGTGTGTCCTACACCTTTCATTTAGCTTATGCAGTGTATTGCAACTTTCTGAATTCTGTTTGGATCAATTGATCAGGTACCCATTTCAAGGGGTGAGTTGAAAGTGCATTTTAGGCACATATGCAGATTTTATTAAGTGGCCTACTTTGAGCTCCTATAACTTTAGCCCAGATGATCTTCATGAAGAATTTCAAAGTGTATTGAATTCTATGCATAATTTTGAGTCAACATGCTAAGTTTCAAGTCTTTATGAATCCATTTTCTCAGTTTAGCAAGCTCAATCCATTTGCAGTTTGTGTTGTTTGACAAGTCTTTGTTTCAGCTGCTAGTCGGAGCCTCATTTTGCATAGTTGTAAAAGATGCCCCGGTGAGTGTCATGTCAGAATGTTTGTTCCGAGCTATTGCTGATGTAAAAGACAAGCTATGTTTCAAATTTGAAGCTCTTGCCAATCCGTTTGATCAGTTTTCAAAAGGGTTTCTTCAGCCACCTTATTCAGTGTTTCATACTTCCATTGCTACATCAGTTTAAGTTGCTATTTTCATGAGTGCACCATTTGCACCCAGTCAACCTTTTGGTCAAATTGAGCATTCTAAGTTTTGATATGTATTTCAAGGTACCTATGCCTCAGATTTGAGGGTCTACGGAGGTTGTTTGATATTTTTAAGAAAGGCATCATGAGTTGCCTGTGCATTGATTTCATCAGGTCCGTAGTGCTGGCAAAGCCAGTTGGTCATCTTTGACCATTAATATTTCTTCATTTAGGATTTGTCTTGAGAAACCGCTTGGTAGAGTTCATGTTTGTATATCAGAGTACACCCCTGTCAGTTTGCAAGGTCCAAAAAGGTGTTTTGACCAGTTTGAAAATTACGTCTTTGCGATTAAATGCGAAAATGTGGCACAAGCGCCTAAAAGTTGCAAAACTCAGTTTGATGATCTGAAAATGGTGTCGATCATTTCTAGAGGCATGTTCAAGGTGCCTGAGGCATTTCAAAGGTCAGTTGAATGAAAACAAAAAAAATTTTAGTCGGACCCACTTTGGGGCCCGACCTGACTTGTAGCTTCACGATGTTTTTTGAATCAAGGTTTAAATTGATATCTTAAACCATATGTTTATATGATTTAAGTATAAAGTGAAATCCTGATAGGACGAGATTATGGACCTAACTTCTCACTAGACCATAAGTGGTGGTTTGATTTTTATCCTGATGTTAATATAAAGAATTTCATTCTTGAACATATGGATAATAAAAAAAATCAGATGCAATTAAAGTGAATTTGTTATTTGTTAGAGAAGGGTGTTTTTAAAGGTTGGCAGACAAACACAAGTTCAGAGCATGAAACAAGGAGGCAAAGGATAGTTAATGAGTGTTTGAGGAATATATGATCATTCATTAGGCATAAAACTTGGTGTATATTTTCATTTATGGGTGGCGCAATCAGGTTCCTTGGTACAAAGAGACACCATCAAAAGTGGCTATAGGACATTGAAGAATTTTTTCTGATGGGATGTTTTGCCATGATTGAACTTGGACAGAATGAAGATGGCAATTACCAAAGTCCAATAAGTGATCTTGATAAGAGATTTGCTACTTTCATGGCTCCTCTTGCAACTAGCCATGTAATTATTGCAGTTAGTGGTTACCAAAAAAAAAAAAACCTTTCAGGCATAGTTCCAAAACTCCACGACTATTGCCAATCTCTCCCTTGCATGATGGTTGAAAGGACTTTAAATTTCAATTTCAATGCAAGTGCTAGCATCCTCTCCTCTTGTGTGGCATTAAAGTCTATAGACAAGGCATTTAGAAACACAAAGAAAAAGCATTGGCAGGTGTAAAAAAGCCAAACCCCTCTCTGCATTGAAGGAGAGGCAAATGAAACTACCAGGTGCAATACCAAAGTCCTCCCTTCCTGCGTGGATTTGGCAAAGGCTACAAACTTTATACAAATGCAAATTCGACCCTTGGCAGTAGTCTCCCTGCGTGGTGTGGAGCAAATTCCCCTCTGCAAGCAATGGAGAAGGTGTTGGAACTTTTAGAAAATGCAATTGTTGGGCGTGAAGCCAGCATCTGGTGGAGAGGCCAAAATTTGAAATCTTTAGCAAATGCAATTCGCAGGTGTATTGCAGTGATCATCCCCTGCGTGGGGTTGAGCATACATACAAAGTCAGTTGTATGTATTAATATGTTTTTCTTCAGGAGTTTATAATCCTCGTTTTCTTTCAACGTTGTAACAAAATAGTGTTGCATACCCACCATGTGATCCTCCGATGCAAAAGGGTACTGCAGTGGAAATAGGTTAGAGGAAGACTTGAAAAAAATCTCCCATGGAAATAGGTTACGCCATAGAGTTTGCGAAATGCCCCGCATTCCTTCCACATAATCAGGTAAGAATCTATGGGTTAGAAATAGTCAGCTGCCATTGGGTAGCTTGAGCTACGTCTTTTGAAAACAAACTTCATTACCAAATGCATTGGTAGGCATAAAACTAGTTTAATTCCTCCCTTTGCATGGCATGGTGAATAGACTACGTACAACCTTCAGCGAATGAAATTAGTAGCCAATGCCTCTTCCCTGTCGTGAGCTATTATTGGTAAAAGAGGTAATGAAGCTTCTGCAAATCCATTTTGGAATGGTGTAGGGCATCAACCAACTTCAAACCTCTCCAAGCACATGATGATGAAAAGGCAATAGAAACCTTCAAGCAAATATAAATGGTAGGTGTGCAACTATCCTCTCCTCCCACACATCAAGCAAGAAGGCCATTTAAAAACTTCTAGGCGGATGTAGTCTCAGAAAACACTCTGCATAAACTTTCAAAAATGTGTTGCCAGGCATAAGGCATTAGTCCCACATTGGCTGGGCGGGGGTTATTCTTAGTATTTAAATACAACACTCCACTCATCTATAATGTCAAAGCCTCAAGGGATTTTGACGAATGGTGTTAGTTGGGCACCCAGGCGAACCCCACGCATGCTGGCACATTTCTCGAGGCAACCAAGGAGATCAAGTGGCGACCAGGTAGACCCCACGTGGGCACGGTTCTTGAGGAAAATTTTGTAGTTAAAGGGCAACTTAACTAGTGAGTAGGTTGCAGGAGATCTGATAGTGTGCACGATCTCGCAAAGGGAAGATGTGCGATACTTAACCATCACAAAATGGTGAAAAGCACATGTGAAAAAGCGAAGGATTAATGATCGAGCAGGTTTATCAAGATCTGATGACCGATGTGGTTTCACAAGATGAAGATGCACGTTCGTTACCCTTCGTGAAATGGTGAAAGGTGATGTGGAAGGTCCAAGTGGCGGTCCAGCTCACGGGTCCCACTGACATGGTAATGATATAACGATGACATGTTGATGACATGGTAGACAGGTGGTGGTGACAAAGAAGATGATGTGGTGAATCAGTGAGGTGGCACCTAGTTGACCCCATTAGCAAATCGCAGGCTGACACGTGGCAGGGCGTCAGGCCAAAAATCAAGTGAAAAATTAAAATTAAATATATAGTTCCAACTATATAAGAAATTCAAAAATTTAAATGATGGTCTGCATTCCAAGTTTAATTCGCCTGAGAGGTTATTTTTGCCCGAAATAGCAAGTATTATATGTGGTTGGAAAGCTCTCAAAATGATGAATTCAATTCTGCAACCAGTTTCAACAGATCTCAAATATTTTGAGAGCAATTTCCACGGGAAGGAGAAAGAAAATGAAATTCAGTTGGGAAAAGGGACACTTGGCGGTTTCTGATGTAGACCTAATGTTTTCCCTCCGCTTCTTATCCTCTATTATTCTCATTTTGTAAGGGATCACAAGAATTTTGTAAAAAAAAAATCTGGCAAAATATATTGAGGGTTTTTTCTGGTTTTGAGAAGATTGTTTTGAGTTATGTAGAATTCGATGATGGATATTAATATACAGATTAGATCATTTTGAGCTCATATTTATGTTGTCTTCTTGCATGCATTTGTTGATTTACTATGTTCTTTTAAATAATCAAGGGTTATTTGATTGGATGGGGATTGCAAGGCAATCTTACAGACGTGTTTTAGGTTTTTCTCTCAAGGGGAGGAATTCAATATACGTAAAACCCCTCTGTTGGTGAATCAATAGTGTTTTCTACTTGAATGTGATGAGCAAGTTTAGCATAAAGGAAAAACTTACATATATGTTAGGCATATATTAAGTTGATGAAGTTGAAGTGATAGGATGTATGTGAATGTCCAAATTTAGAATTCTTGTATAGCTTAGGTGACTCTGAAGCCTGGGATAAGGCACTGGTATAGTTTTCTAGGTTCTATAACCTTCTTGGTGATCAATGAAAATGATTACAAGTCTTTCTTTTATGTTTAGTTATGTTCAAAGTGATAGGGTTTGCAGAGGTTGGCATTGGTTTTCTCTGTAAGTCTCTAATTGCAGCTGTGAAAGAATGATCACAAAGGGTATACCCACCTAAGCTAAGTGGAAGCTTAAAGTGTAGAAGGTTTCTATATAAACCTTGTTATATGTTGTCTTTTGTTTCTGTTTCTTGTTGTTTCTCTCCATAAGTAGTAAAGGCTTGAGAATTCTTGCAGAGAGGATAAGGAAATCAGAATTTGAGAACAACAAAAATGACGACTCTGCTGGGGAATAAATGGATTTAAATGTTTGATTGATATCTAGCCAGTCTGTCCATTGTATATGCATAGAGTTGAAAGTGATTTTATGGTGAAGAGAATGTTCCTTATTCTGGATCTGTAGAATGATGTGTTATTTCATGTCATATATTATGAAGGAGTAACAATAAATTCATGTTGCTAAGTTGTGAGCAAGTCCTTGCAGCTGTATGCAAACTTTTCCTCAATTCCTTATTTGGGTGGCGACTCCATGGTTCATACCAGTGCTAAATGTCTATGCAAATAGTATTGCGTAAGGTTTATGGTTTTTTATATAGTGCAGAGATATGGGTTATCACTGCTAATGTAGATTTACACATAAATTCTTCATCACAAAAGTTTTATAAAAAGGTGTAGTATAAAGATACACATAGATTTGGTGTTGATTTTCCCAAATTTATATGTTTGTGGCCTGGAAGTGAATTGGTTGCAGCGAGATTGAAGGAGAAAATAGAGAATTAAATATGTGTTGAATGGCATTCTGCTGTTCAAAATTGTTCCTCTATGCAAGAGGTGGCGACTCTGAGGTAAAAGACCATGCTGAAAGTTGAATTTGTCTCGAGCTTTGTTTTCAGTTTGTCATGCAAATTTGCATGTTTTTAGGCTCTTTTTTGGATTTTTGGATTTTTTTGCGATTTTTGGTATTAGGTTCTAAGCACTTTTGCATTTAGTTTTAGCACATATGCAATTAGGTTTAGCGCATTTGCACAAATTAGCACATATGCTCGTTAGAATAGTGCATATGTTAAGAATGTTAGCGCATATGCATAGGATAGCACTTGTGAATGGTTTGTTAGTGCTTTTGCAGCCAAAGTTAGCACTTTTGCTTTGTGTTGCACATATGTTCTTAGGGTTAGCGCATGTGCACAAAAAGTTAGTGCATATGTTTAAGTTTAGCGCATTTGCTATAGTTTAGTGCTTTTGTTCAATAGGATAGCGCAAATGCTCAAATTTGATGTTGTGGATAAGTGCAAAAGATGACTGTGATGAGTAGATTTAACGTGTCTAATACACATTGATGATGACTAGGGACTTGATTGAGTGATTGTGTGATGTTGTTGGATAGATAGATTGATTGAGTGATAGATTGATCGCTTGATTGTTGATTGATATATTGATTGCTTGATTGATTGAAAACCATGATTGATAGGTTTTAAAATGATTTGATAGCTTAAGTTGCTTCAATTTTATGTGATAGATTTGATAGCATAGATTGCTTTAGTTTGATTTGATAGAGTTGATAGCATAGATTGCTTTAGTTTGATTCGATAGAGTTGATAGCATAGATTGCTTCAGTTTGATTTGATAGAGTTGATAGTTGATTGATTGATTGATTGAATTCTCTTTATAAATAGGAGAAACTTGATGTTCTCTAGTGTCAGGAGAAATTACCGGTAGTACGATATTTAGTGCCAGAGCTGACACAGGTAGAGGTCAGAGATATAGATGCCTGTGGTTTATGCCATTTGTTGTATATACCTAAGATTACGCATAATGGAGGATTGTTGACGAGGTTAGCCGAGAGATGGAACAGTGAGCATAAAACTTTCCACTTGCCCATAGGTGAGATTAGTGTGATGCTTGAGGATGTCTATAGGATTCTGCACATCCCAGTGACTGGTGAGCTAGTGCAGTATGATTTTCAGGATTGTATTGGGATAGAGGCTTGTAGAGTCATGTTTGATGATGAGAGCATCTCTAGAGGAGAGATCCACTGGGAGGATATGGTGATGTATTACGAGACTCTTCCTATGATTCTTGTTGGTTTGATTGGAGGATTTATTTGTCCTAATAGGTGATCACGAGGTTTTGCCGTTGGATGGGGTGAGATTCTCCTGAGTATGATGCAACATATGAAACCAATAATGCCTAGATAGCAAAAAAAAATTCCTAAAAATCAAAATATGAAAAAATGCAATAAATTTAGATGGTGAAAATCTGGTAAACAGGTGCTATCTAAGAAGTAGGAGCATATTTGAGACTATAGGATAGGATAATAACTATTAAATATTAGATATTTAATTGATTTGAAGAAGATAATTAAATATTAGATATTCAATTATTTTAGAGGAATAGGATAGATGAATTAATTAATTAAATATTTCAATTAAATTAATTAATAGATAGACACGAAAAAATGAATTAAATAAATTAATCTTTTCAAATTAACTATTTAATAGAAGAATAATCATTAAATAAATATAAAATATTTATATAATTGCTCATAACCATTTTTATGTGTATACATTAAGCATAATTTTTTAATTGTTGGTCAGCTCAATGATAAAGGTTATTTGCTTGAATTTAAGAGTGGAGTTTGCAAAATTCTTGGAAGTGATGGTGAACTGATTGCTACCGAGAAGAAAACTAGAGGTAACTTATTCCATTTGAATAGTAATGTTAATAACTGTTTGGTTGCAAAAATGGAAGATAGTTGGTTGTGGCACAAAATATGTTGTCATGTTAATTTTGATAATCTGATTAAGATAAGCAAGTCAAGTGTTGTAAGAGGATTACCCCAACTTGTCAAACCAGATAGTGTGATATATAAAGACTGTCAAATCAATAAGATGAGCTCTATTTCTTTTTAGAGCAAGAATGGTATTTCTGAGAATGTTTTATATTTGGTACATATTGATCTCTGTAGCCCTATGAGAACAAAGAGTTATTATGGTGATAGGTATTTCATGATATTCACCGATGGCTATTTTAAAATGATGTGGTTAACATTTCTAAGAGAGAAATCAGAAGCATTTAATAAATTTAAATCATTTAAAGCTCTGGTTGAGAAGGAAATAGGTAAGAAATTGAAGTGTTTAAGATCAAAATGAGGTGGTGAATTCACATCTGATGAATTTGTTGTATTGTGATGAACAGGGTATAAAGAGATAGATGTCAGCTCCAAGGACACCACAATAGAATGGAATTGCAAAAGGAATGAATAGAACAATATTTGAAGCTACAAGAACTGTGTTATTATAGAGTAATGTATCCAAAATGTTTTGGAGAGAAGCGGTCAGTAATGTTGTATACACTCTTAACCAGGTACTAGTAAAATGAGGTAACAATAAGACACCCTATGAGCTATGGTATTGAAAAAATCCTTGTGTTAGTTATTTGAAAATATTTGGAAGTCAATGCTTTATTAAAAAGGATAACTACACTAAGAAGTTTGATGCAAAATATGATGAAGGAATCTTTCTTGGTTACTCTTCTAAGAGAAAAGAATTTAAATGTTACAATAAGAGGACTAAGAAAATTATTTAAAGTGCTAATGTAAAAGTTGATGATTTATCTGATAAGTTTGAAGGAACAAGCAGATCTAAACCTGAAAAGGATGATAATGAGGAAACGTTTGTGATCATTGAACTAAAAGAAAAGAATAATGATCAACCGGGAAGTGCAGTGCTCAACCGATGAGCGATGATAGTGAAAATGAAGAATCTGATGAAGAAGATGCAAAACCAACACATGCAATACCTAGATATGTCAGATTGAATCATTCACAAGAACTGATAACTGGTGATAAGAATGTAGGTGTGCAAACCAGGAGAAAGATCAAAGAGAAATCATGTTTGATATCTACAATTGAACCCAAGATAGTTAAGGAAGCACTAAAGGATGGTGATTGGGTGAATGCAATTAATGAAGAATTAGATCAAATTGAGAAGAATCAGACATGGTCACTTGTTCCTAGACCGGAGAATAAAAATGTGAATTGGAACTAAATGGGTCTTTAGGAATAAGTTGAATGAATAAGTTAAAGTGGTAAGAAATAAGGCAAGGTTAGTTTGTAAAGGATGTGAATAGGAAGAAGGTGAGGACTATGGTGAAAAATTTGCACCTGTTGCTAGATTGGAAGGTGTAAGAATTCTACTGGAATTTGCTGCATGTAAGGGATTCAAAGTCTATCAAATGGATGTCAAGTGGACCTTTTTGAATGGAATTATAGAAGAGGAGGTATACATTGAATATTCTGATGGTTTTTCCTTGACTGATGATAAGGATATGTTATGTAAATTGCATAAAGCTTTGTATGGTCTTAAGAAGGCACCGAGAGCATGGTATGAGAGATTACATGCACATTTGATCAAGACTAGATTTCAATGTACCAATGAGGACATAAATATTTATTTGAAGACTAATGAAGATAAGATGCTGATAGCAAAAGTGTTTGTTGATGATATAATTATTGGTGGCAATGATGATATGTCTATGGACTTTGTTGATATAATGGAGAAGGAAATCAAAATGTCTCTAATCATTGGAATTAAGTTCTTTATTGTCTTATAGGTCCAGAAACTAGATGGTGGTATCTTTATTTGTCAGACCAAGAATATCAAAGAGGTGTTGAAGAATTTCAGCATGGAAAACTGCAAACTGGTAGGTACATCGATGGTGACTGGTTGCAAGTTGTCAAAAGAAGATTATTCCCCTACTATTAGTGAAAAAGAGTATATATCTATGATTGGAAAGCTACATTATGTTGTCCATAGCAAACCGGATATTTCTCATGCAGTTGAATTAGTTGCAAGATTTCAAAAAGAGCCTAAAGAAAGTCACATGGTGGCTGTGAAGAGAATTTTTCGGTATCTCAAAGGCACAGTAGACTATGGTTTATGGTATCCCTATAAAGGTGATTTTACTTTGAATATCTTTACTGATGCTGATTGGGTAGTTAATGTTGATGATCAGAAAAGCACAACCAGTGGAGATTTTCTACTTGGAGGAAGATTAGTGGCATGGACGAGCAAGAAACAAACTTGTGTTTCTCAATCTATAGCTAAAGTTGAGTATGTTGCTGTATACATGAATTGCACATAGGAAATATGGATGAGAGTTCTATAAGGATTCAAGATTGATATGTCTAAACCGGTGACTATCTATTGTGATAATATAAGTGCAATAAATATTTCTAAAAATCCTGTGTTATATGCTAGAATCAAGCATAGTGAATTGAAGTATCATTTCATAAGGGAAAAAGTTCAAGATAAGGAAGTGAAGATGGAATATGTGAAGAGTAAAGATCAATTGGCTGATATCTTTACTAAGCCCTTACCGAAGGCTACTTTTGAGTTTCTTAAAGGTAAACTAGGGGCTAGACCTCTACACCGAAAGAACTAGAATGATGGAGATCCATCAATCCTATGGATTTCATGTTTATTTTATGTTGAGGATTGATGAAGGTAACAAGCTACTCCTTTGGGGAGAAAGTTTGATGTAAAATTCTGATTTAATGCTCTGTTATAATTTTTTTGATTTGTGTAGCAAAGATGGTGAAAGAGGCATCAACAGAATTAATGACAAGTGATGCATTTACATATTTGGCATTGTTGTCAAAGGGGGAGAAGAAATGAATAGAAAATCAGATTTGGGAGACATGTGAGAAGTTGAAGATCAGATTGAGTACTGAAGCATTGGTTTAGGGGGAGATGTAAAGGAGAGATCATGTGATATCGACAAGCAAGTTGATGATGATGATGGTATTATGATTGTGTATCTGATTAGTGTTTCCATCAATGCCAAAGGAGGATATTGTTGGTATTTGGCATAACTGATGCAGATTAGGTCATGCAGTTGAATTTGGATGAGTGCACCGGTAAATGATAGAAGTCTATTTGTGATGAAGAGATTGAGATTCTATGAATAAGATGACATGATCAATTATTTATGTTGTCATTGCTGGCAACAAATGTTCCTGATATTTTTCTTAGCATCTAAGTGATTTGTTTTAACAGAAGATAGGGTTTACTAATAGTGATCTAAAGTCTGTGAATTGGGACTTTAACCGATAAAGTAGAACTGTTTTGATTGGATTGGTCAATTGGCAATGATTGGTGATTTGCAGTTTGGATGGTGAACTTATATCATGGAAAGATGTATGTGACTAGAACCAGAACTTGTGATGATTACCAGAAGGTTTGTTTCAATTGCTAATGAAGTTTTGCTAAAGTTTTAGTAGGGTTTAAGGACCGGTGAAGAAATCTTCAAACTGATAATGATTTATGTTATGATGGTGATCGACAGTGAATCTCCTTAAAATTGGTAACACGGCACAACCCGCATCAAAGATTTAATAGTTGTTTTAGCATGATTCAAGGAAGATTTTTAGGGAAATCAATGAAATGCTTTGGAGAGTGTTTTGAGGATATAGATTGGATTTTCGTGATGAGTTATGATCAATCAATGATTGATTTTACATTGTAATTTGTTGTTATGATCTAGATAGCGATCTACAATGATCTTTTGTTATCTTATTGTAAATTCTTGATGTAATTAGGTTTTGTGGCCGACCTAGTTGAGATGGCTATTTATATAGACACAATTGATGTTTATTGAGTTAGTGGTCTTAGAGAATGTGTTAAGTTATCCAAGTGAAGTGTGTAATCTACCTGAGAGTTGCAGAGTGTTGTGTATAACTAGATCTGAACAAGCAAGTAGTGAAGTACAAGAAAACTTATCATTTTCTTACTATTGTTCCCTAACAGTTGCAGTAGGTTAAATCCCTTTACTAGGTAGGTTCTAACAAGCCTTAATAATTTAAGTCCCCTAACAAGGTAGCTCTCAAAAGAGTGCTAAATCCTCTCATGAAGTTGATCCTAATAGATCATCAAGCTCCTAACCAAATTGCAAGGCAAATCCCCTAATCGGGTGACTCCTGACAGGGTCTGCTCTTAACTAGGCATATTGTAAGCTTCTAACAAGGCTAAGCTCCTAACAGGGCATACTTAGAAAGAGTACAAATATTTGTGGGTACCAACTCCCACTGTGGTTTTTTCCCTATTTGGGTTTCCATGTCAAAAACTTATGGTGTTCATGTGTGGAACTTTTTTCATATGATGTTCCTGTTTATATTTCATTTCATGCATTATTTTTGAGAAACCAGTTTTGATGTTTTATCAGAAATTTATTAGAGGTTACCAATACTAATAAGAAGTTTTTTAATAAATTTTTTGATCTTATTGATAAGGTTGATGAATTGGTAATTGATCAAGTTTATATGATTAATTTGGTGGTGAAAGTATTGGTAAATGATTTGATTAATGTGTTAAGAAAATCTAGTAAAGAGGTTATTAGATCTGATTACAGAAGTTGAGATATTTTCAGATCTAAGGTAAGCTGAAATAAGTTTGATTTTGAGTTTAAGTTGAATTGGTCTTAATACTGATTCACTCCCCCTCTCAATATTAATTGGATCCTCATAGGATTAACACGCATGAACCAGATTAGCCAATCTGACATTGACCATCCCTTGTGGTAATCGAGCCCGTCAAAAGTATGATGTAGCACATCCAACTCATTGTCATCTCAGTGCACTCAATAGTCCCACCATCGGCTTACCTTGACCCACCTTGGACATGTGGCATCATCCTGTGATGCTATGATGATTATCTTCCTCGCATCTTCAATTGTGGGATCGCGAGGACCGAAAGATCTTCTTGAATGTTATCTTCCTGCCACGGTGACTGCCAACCTTAGCTGCTTAACCACAGAGCACCCTTTTTATGGCAATTAAAACATCATCATCCATTTAATGCATGTGAAAACTAATGAACCTTTAGCAGCTTGATCTTTATCATAAAAGCATCAGCATAAATATTAAAAATTAGACAGGAAAAATTAAAGTGCCTGCTAATAAAAATTAAAGGGGACCCACCTAGGATGATAGGGATAGACGTAAATTTAGGAAATAAAGGGGGGACCTGACCATGGGGCCAATGAAAATAATAGAACGCTAGACTTAGGGAAATTAATAAGGGGCCGATAAAATAATTAATGGATAGGAAAAAGACATGGCCCCTTCAACGATGAGCTGATCCTTAGCCTTAAGTTGAAAAGGTAACACAAAATTATAACAAGTTTAGGGGTTTAACAAAAAGACTTAATCTGGTTTGGATGGGATCTATTTTTTGTTGGGGTGATCAGGCACGGTTCTTTTATGCTTTAATGCTTTATCTATTTCCTGATATGTAAAAGGTTCGGGTTCCTTTCAAAAACCTATTTTTACTTAGTCAAAACAAAAAGACTTAATCAAATAGGCATAAACCCTAAACCCTAAGATCGAGGACAATAATTAAGAGTAGAATTAATTCAAAATGACCAAAGATATCACACAAAAATCAATTTTTTTGCCATGCCATTTTGTAGGACTATCAGTAAATATAATGAATCATCATTTCCTAATAGGAATAGGCCAATAATTATCATAGATCATTCATTTGGATGTGTTTGGACTAGTGGAACTTACTTTCATTAATTATATCTGAAGATATATTTGGATTTATTTTATTTGTGTAAAAATGAGGTTTTTACTAAGTTTAGACCATCCACCCAATGCCACTACCCACTTCTACCAAGGCTAGGATTAATGGGAGAGATGACAAAGGTGGCAATGACTGAGAGGGAATGTTATTCAATCATGAAAATGACATGTCGGGTGCACCTATAGGAATTAGAGTGAACAAATTCCCAAATCCAGCTATCACTATCGGCATCACTATAAAAGAGGTCATGGGAAAAGCATGAGTTGTTATTAAAACATTATGGACTTGATGATTCCCACCAATAATTTACTCACCAAGTTGTGCTAATTCTTAATTGAGAAACTAATAGATTATAAGATAAGAGTGTTGAGATTTAATAATGTAGCTGAATATTGTTGTATAAAATTTTATAATTTTTTAAAGCATGTAGGTATTATTAAAAAATGACTACTTATACTCCCTAACAAAATGGGGTAGACAAAGAATGAATCGAACCTTGATAGAATGAGATAGGATCATGTTGAGTGGTGCTAATGTCGATAGATGTTTTCAAGAAGAAACTTTAAGTTGTTCTTTTTATTTGATTAATATATCTCCTTATTCATCTCTTGTTGATAAAACTCATTTTGAAGTGTGGATAGGTAGCAAAAATTCTGTTTCAAATTCAAGGGTATTTGGTTATGAGGATTTTGTTTATGTTATTTAGGAGAAGTGATCTAAATTAGATCTAAAAGATAATAAATGCATTTTTGTTAGTTACAATGAGAGTATAAAAGGTTATAATATTTGAAATCCTTTAATCCAATTTTTTTTCTAGAGATGTAATTTTAAGGGTGTTTAGAGATTACTCAGGCTAAAAAGAACCAAAGATGAAGAAAAGACTAAGATAGTGTAATTAAAAAATAAATAGAAAAGTAGGAAGATACACATGTGGAAGAGATATAAAAAGGAGAAGAACAAAGTTTAGAGAGTTTAGATGATATGCAAGATGAGCATACAAAATAATAAGGACATGCAAAGCCCATTACTCCTACCTTGAAAAGGCCCATAAGACAATACAATTTAGTTAATAGGTACAAAACACTATATTACCATTGTGTATTTTCTTTGTCAATATTGATAATGAACCTAGATGTTTTAGGGAGTGTAGTATCGTAAATAGTCATTGGGCCAATTTACACCTCATGTTTGTGCCCCTACTTTAGTGTGTCTCCCACTCACCTCCTATTTGGGTTTTGTTCAATGCCTTAAATCCAACTTTTATGCCTCAAACACCTATCAAGTAATTCCTTGAAAAGGTGTCCTCCTCCCTTGGCCCAAAATGTGGTCTCTACTTGAGCAGGACCAGGGCGCTAGTGCCCTAGTTCTGAACTAGAGCGCCCAACACCTTGGTCCCCCTCTTTTGGGCCTAAATTTCAAGGAGGGGGTGAGACCTACTTCTCCTAGAGAAAAATAAATTGGTGGCCCAATATGACCATTAGAAGTAGCCTAATTGATAAATTTACCTAGATTCTCATATATAAAAGTATTAATCAATTCATTTCAATCCTAAGACACTAATAATTTGACCTAAAGCATTCAAGCATTGAAGTGTCCATCATCAAGCATTTTCAAAGGTCTTCAAGGATTTATATTCTTCATTCAACCATTGTGGAGTAAATTACAATATCTGTATGCAAGCATGTGTGTGTGATTAGGGTTTTGTCATGTTCATGCCATTTCATATAACACATGTGATTACATTCAAGAAGAAAAGCATCATTATCAGTCATTGTAGATCCAAGGCATATAAAATCCATTATTTATTTCAGTATTTACAACATTTGATTCAAGGTTAATTCCTAAACTATGGTTTGACTTAGGCAAACCCCTATTCCCAACCTATTTCCCCTTCTCTTTGTGTGTAGGAAGAAAGTATAGAGTTGTGATCTTTAGGGTAAGCTTTATTTATAGTGAAGAATCATTCCCCCAGTGGAGTATGAAAAGTTCAGAGGACAAGAGTGATCATAACACTGGTCCTGACAAATCAGGAGCTCCTTCTACGAATAGGTCTAAATCCTCTTATAATCCTAAGATCTAGGTTTTTGTCTTGATTTGACGACTATAGATAAATATTTGCACATATTTACATCAATTGAAACATATCTTGTAATGCCTCGCTAGGAAACCCCGAAGGGATTAAGCTAAAACACAAGAATAGAGTGCAAATAAATATTTTTTTAAAATTAAACACAACATAAAGATACAACGAGAAATAAAAGTTTAGATTACACAACGGAAGACTTCAACTAAAACCTAAATAGTTTCCCAATGTGATTACTTAAATCCACATTTAACTCAACTCACGCTAATTAATTCAATTAAGTTGATTATCTTAATAACGAGAAAATTCTTAAACAAGGATAATTTCTTTCAGAAGATAAAAAAAATATAGACAACATGATCAGGTTTATCCATTAAAGTTTATTCATACCTTACGTTCAAGCATTGATTAAACTTAAGTCATGCATCTAATTTCATAACACACTTTAATTTCATCATAAAACTAATGAGTTCTTTCCATGCATACTTAATTTCATTAACAATAACTGAATATATTCCATTATTCTAATCTACATTCTTTCATGATCCAGTTTACTGCATTTAATAGGATGACTGCATACATGCATTAAGATTAATTTCATCTAATCCACTTTATACATTCTAACATAATGTCATCCATACATGCTAAAACTAAAAAGGAAACATAAGAACATAAGCATCACATAACACCAAATCGATATCGGAGTTCACCACTAAAGGGCTACATCTCCGGGTCTGCTCAACTGCAAGACCCCTCTGATCATTAAATAAGTTAAGAATACATAAGGTTCACATAATTTACAATCCTGGCATCGAGGAGAACATAACCAATATACAAATGACCACATCGGTCAAATAAATATATAAATGATCCCTGAATAGGAAAGAATCCAACTGAACATAATAAAAGCAAAAATAAAGGTCCATTGGAGAATCCGCAAAACTAAGTCATCGCAACCCAAGGTCTAGCATGATATCAGGTTATCACAAGGGCATAAGCAATAGGATGACTCCACAACAGTGCTCCTATCAAGACAACACAACAACACACTAGCAAACATAGGGGACAAGTGTCATCACATAACCTGGTATGGTTACCATGGCAGGTCTTCATAGGTTCTGGCCACATCCACTAGGTTACCCTAGCAACCTAATCCAAACCTCCAGCCCATCCAAGTCTCATGTGGACCCACACATCCTTTCATGAAGGAAAGGATGATGGTTTTCCATTTCAAGCCTTCTCACAACATGTCGAGTCTGTACTATCACTCATCCCATGTGTGAGGCACAATTATCTTTCTTAGTGATTCTTTAACTAACTCTTTAATATGCTATTAGGTTACCTCTTATTAGACACACTTCCGATGGGTTACCCAATAGCCACTTTGGGCATGGCCCCCAATCGAAAGCCATGTTCCCATATGACACTAGACCATACTCAACGAACTCCTAAACCTAGGAATACACAAGGTCAAGCAAACAGAGTTCAACACAGTAGGAAAACCCACTTGGTCAAACAAGACTTCATACAAGGTGCACTGACTGACGGTACTCTAACTAGAGACCTGACCAGCTATGGTCAACAACGAATCAACATTCAACACCCGCATAAAGGACTTGACCAGTTACAACACCATCACAAGACAACAGTCAAACTCAAGATCAAGGATAGAAACAAGTACCCCAAATCAACCATACGATAGGGTCCAATCAAACAAATTAAGATCTTGCCATTACTTAAGCAAATGAGAATACAGAAAATTAAACTTGCATAGGCAATAACTAGAAAAGACAATCTTTTTCCATATTGATTTAAACATTAAAAGTCGATCCAGTTTTCTAAATGATCTAAGTTTGATTGCAGTTATCTACCTCATCTAGGTACAGATCGTTCATGGTTTTCTAACTCGCTAAGTTCGTTTGCATCAAAACATAACATAAGTACATCATTACGAGTTTTTAAACCAAGTTCACATGAAAATAATTAAATAAACATTAACCGTCTAAAAATGATATTTAATCTTCAAATAAAACATCATTGTCATACTGGTTCGAAAATAATTTCTCTAAGTTCATCTTTCCAGAAACAAGTTACACTTCTCTGATTAAGGAAATATACATTTAAAGGAACCAAAAATAAGCAAGCATTTCCCAATTCCACAAATTACTTCCTTACGCACATATAGAAAAATACCAAGATTAAATATTAATTAATATATATTTATTAATCTGCGATTAACAAAATATAACCAATTAATAATTAAGAACAAAATTAACAAATCAAGTATTTAATTAGAAAAATATGCATTAATAATAAAATAGAATTTAAATATTAATTAATGTATATTTACCATTATACAATTAATTAATAACAAATTAATCATAAATTATTAATTAATGACCAAATTTAATCATAATTAAAAAATTTATTAAAATTTAACTATTATAATAATATTAAATTATTATAATTTTTTTTGCAATAAAAAAAATATTAAAAAAAAAAAAATTCCCAAAATTTAAAAGAGGGGGTTTGTACCCACGTGGGCCCCTTGGTAGCTCACACTACCATTGGTAGCGCTGCTACCAAATGGTTTTTCCCCACCACGTGGGTTAATTTGATTTTTATTTTATTTTTTATTTTATTTTTATTTTTTAAAATATTTACTATTAAAAAAAAAATAGCTCATTGTCAAAAACACAGTCTCAGTAGAGATTTAAAATAATTTTTTTTCTAGAAAACTATGAGTTTTTTAATATTTGCAATTTCAGAATACCCAGATCCAGGAAAGGGAAAATTTCTCTAAAACAAACACCATAATAGCAAAATAAGATTGATTTACACATATTAAACAACAAATCTGCCAAACCCCAAACTAAATTTTAATTTAAAACTTAATCAGGAAACCTTCAATGGAGTTTAAACAAAAATTCCTCAAGAACAGCCAAACCCCCAAAATTTGTTCTATTTATTTTCTTGAAAACCAATTTATACAAGCAAAAATGATAGGTTTGGAAAGGAAGCAAGGAGGGTTTTAGATTAAAAAATTCAAACTACAACTCCTTCATTTCCCAAATACATAAGATTTTTAATCTGTACAACCAGATTTCTACAAAAACACCAAAAACAATTTCTTTAAGCAAGAACCCAAGAAATAAACCAGAGACCTACCTGATTCAGCAATCCTAGCAAGATTGAAGGATAGCCCAACCTGCAACCTCCAAAATTCCTTTCTTCTCCCAAAATCCCCAAATTTTCACCATCCAAAAAAAAATTTCCCAATTTTTTTTTCCTAAAAACAATCCTCTCAAAAATATTTTCAATCCTAGGTTAAATGCCAAGTTTCTTTTTTTTTGACCAAAAATCTTACTTCTAAAATAAAATTACTTTTACACAATTTATTTCTAATTTAGAAAAATCAAAATGCCTCTTCCTCATTTAATTTCTAATTTTCTCCATTTTAACAAAATTAACCTTTATATTCCAAAATATAATGAGGGTAAAATATTTTATTTATTTATTTATTTTTTATTTAAAATAAAATCCCCAAATTCACTCTTTCAAACTATATCAAATATATAAATTAAACTTGCTTTTCTAATTAAAATTGATTTTTTTTAATAATTGAAATCAACCTTTATATTTTTAAAAGGGCAAAGAGATTAAATTAATTCTATTTCAAATAAATTTAAATCTTTCCTTTCCAAAAGCATAAACAAAATAAATTAATCAATTAAAATTAACCATTTAATCGAACTTGCTATCAATTTGAATTGAGCAATTCTAATTAATGATAAATCGCATAAAGGGAACCTATTTAATTTAGTCCCTTAATTACTAATGCGTAAACACACATTTAATTAAATTAAACATTAAGGATTAATTACTCAATTTAACTACACACAAAACACGCAACCCAAGAAAGCCAAATAGATAGACAACCTGTATACACAACCAAAGGGAATACTGACGAGGACTGACGACACTCACTCGACAATAAACCAATTACATAATTACAAAACATGTCAGTCTTAGACCAAACAAATATTATCCAACCCATAAGACATCCTAGAAACACATCAAGAGGTCCAATCCACACGTTACATTAAGTTGGTCCATAACCTATAGACACCGACACCTAATATAGGTCCACGCGCTAAAGTAATGATCTCCATCAACCAAGTTTTGAACATGATCACCATTAGCATCTTGAATCTCCACCAGAAGTTGCACCAATACCACTTATGCATATCATCAAAGATCTTCAACAAAGATCTGCAGGTGAAACCCTCGCCGGAACCACAAACCAAGCTTCCAAGAAAAAAGGATAGCATCCAATCACCAGATCAAAACCAATTGACTAAACATGAACCTGAGTAGCATGAATAAGCCAATTCCATAACCAAATCATACCGGAGCATACCGGATCATGTCAGATCCAAACCAACCAGAAACCACACAACCTACCGAGACCAGAAGGGTGTTGGTAAAGCATCCAAAATAGCTAGTGTTGACATCAATGCCAAAACATCAATGCAACACATAACCAATTCCTCCAAATGGCCAACAATCTCCCCCTTTGGCATTAATGGCAACACTAGATGTGAAAAACATCTAAGTACCAAGATATGCCAAACAAGTCTCTCCCAATGGAAGCCAACCAACAATCCACTCAAAGATGTAGCAATGAAGTTCTAAAACAAAGACCAAACTCCCCCTGTGAATGATATCTCTGTAAAGCTCTATTTTTCACATATCTCTCTCCCCCTAATGTATACAACTCCTTAAGCTTTTAACATCAATATCCCTCCCCCTTTTGACATCAATGCCATAAATTTGACATAAATATCAAAGCAAAAACAAAAACCACTAAATCACAAGGCTAACTACTCCCCCTGAGCAAGAGCATCCCCACATAAATGTCGAAATGAATAATATCTCTAATATTGCATACCGGACTAATGCCAAAAAGCATCAATCAGTTTTCTTCTAGAGGGGTAGAAACCCCTAATCTGTCTCTCAAGTACTCAAATGATTCCTTGAGCAAAGGTTTAGTGAAAATATCTACAATCTTCTCTTTAGTGTTCACATAAACCAATTTGACTTCATTTTCTTCCACCTTCTCCTTCAAAATGTTATACTTGATAGAAATATGCTTTGTCTTAGAGTGAAATACTGGATTCTTTGATATGTCAATAGCAACAGAGTTATCACAATGAATAACTACCGGTCCAGTGCAATGCACTTTAATATCCTTCAAATTTTTCTTCATCCATAGGAACCTATGTATAGTTAGTAGCAACAACAACATACTCAGCTTCAACAGTAGATAAAGAAGTACATGATTGTTTCTTGCTGATCCATGAAACCAAATTCTTTCCAAGAAAGAAAGCTCCACTGGAAGTACTCTTCCGGTCATCAACGTCTCCAGCCCAATCGACATATGTATATGCACATAAAGTAAAGTCATCATCCTTGGGGTACCACAAACCATATTCATATGTACCATGCAAGTATCTAAAAATCCTTTTCACTGCACTCTCATGATCTTCTCTAGGATCACTTTGGTATCTAGATGCAATACAAACAACATTCATTATGTCAGGCTTAGTCTGAGTCAAATATAGAATACCTCCAATCATATGTCATGCCCAAAATTTAGGGCAAGAACGGGATAATTTTTTTTAAAAAAAACATAACTTTCAAAGCATTAATTTGACAATTAATAAATGCGACAACATGTTTTGTCTTAACTATGTTTAGATTAACTTACTCAAGTAACCAGAAGTATTGAAATAAAAGCAGAGTTCTAATGATTAGTTTTAAGAGTGCCTCCAATTTAACTTGTCAAACCTTAAGTAGTAAATTAAACTAGGTCAACAAAAAGGTTGATCATAATTGCAAATGCATATTTTTCTCTAGTGTTTAATCACATGCATCTATGTCTAGGAGGGTTAAAAATTTACCCTTTAGCCCATTAAGAGACATTTAGGATTCAAATTTCCTAGGGGTTTAATTTTCAAACATCTAAATTTAAATTAATTAAAAGTCTATAATAATCCACAGTTTTCTTTTTATAAATATTTCAACCCTTTTAGACTCACGATTAAATAATAACTGTGTTAAAATTAAATTCAATCATCTCAATAAAATAAATATTAAAAATAAAGAATAATACTAATCCCTTTTATTATTTAATACTTAATCACTTTTTTTTTCTTTTATTATAAAAGGGTAAGCGTTAATCCCATTAATATTTACTTCCTATCATCTTCACTTTTATAATTATATATATTTACTCATATATTTATTTACAACCTTGAAATAATATTTTAATATGATATATACATTTATATATATATATGTATATATATAATAATACAATATATATACACACATATATATATAATAATATATATATATATATATATATATATTTTCAATCTCCATGCAACCCTAACCCTTTTTATTTTCTCTTTCCTTTTTAAATATACCCTAATTCCTTATATGCATATAAATATATGCTTCTTTATTATTTATTTATTTATTTTTATCTTCATTTCTTTCTACTTATTTACCCTAGCCCTAACCGGGCTAGGGTTCCATTATATTTTTTTGTTGTAGGGCAAGCTTGGGCGGCAGCCATGGTGGATTCGACTGGGTTATGTGAATGGGGAGGCGGTGGCGATATTGACAGAGGGCGGCGAAGGGGGGGCTTGCTCCGCACAGGGACGACGGTGTCGTCACTGTGGGTCACTGCTCACAGTGGAGGCTGAGGCCTTCCACTATGTGTTGCGGCCCACAGTGGCAGATGCGGCCACCATTGGGGAGCCCACGCCCGCTGAGCGGAGGGGCCGCCCTGTGGGGTAAACCACAGAGGCTGAGCCCCAAAAAAATTTAAATTATATTTTTTTTATTAAAACAAATTTTAATTTGTTTTTTTTTTTTCTTTTATTTTATTTATTATTTAATATATATATATATATATGCATGTAATCTGCATGTCTATAAAATTATATATTTATATAAATATATATTTTTTATATGACAACAATTTTGTAAGGAATAGATCCTAGTATTTTGATACTAGATATGTATTCGAACAGAATATGATTTTGTTTTCTAGTTGGTTTATTTGCTTTTGTAAAATTCCTAGCTTTAAAGATAAAATAAATGGATTAATAAATTTCAAATTCATTTACAGCAAGGGTATAGAAATTTTATTTAATTTTTTTATTTAAACTGTTTATTGTAAGTGTTTCATTTCAAACTTCAGTTGTGTAAATGATTAGATTTAATAATTTTACCAACAACTAATAAATCTAGATTTTAGTTAAATAAAAACTATAATAGATTTTGATTTTCATATTCTGCAATAAATAAATTTGACAGACTATGCAAAATCTACAACAACTAATTAAATGACAGATTTTAATAAATCTAACAGCAAATACATATTAAATAAAGAATTAATTAAATAAAACTATAGAGATGGTTATGATAATGTTAGATTTTATTTTCTGCATTTAAAATAAAATCATAGATAAACTATAATCATAGTTTTAATTAAAATACTTTTACATTTCCCTATATAGTCCTAAATGCTTTTTTTTTTATAAAAATTTTCAACCTTTGCATGTATGCACTCAAATTTCATTTCCTTTCCTAATATTGGAGTATAAATGCATAAAAGGAATAAATAAACTTTTTCTTATCAAATGTCCTAAAACACCAGAAATGTAGAAAACTAATTAAAAAATACCTCTTTCTTTTCTACAGTAATGCATGAATAATTATTACAAAACTTTAAACTTAGTCACAAGACTTTATAGTCATTTTACAAATAGGTCTCTCCCTTCATTCAGGTGAGGACTTTCAAAGGACATAAATTACATTTACATCATATTTTCTGCTACAAATAACTCCAGCCATATCTACATGACATGATATTTTCTTCTACAGCCTACAAATAAATCAAAGGCTGTGACCATGGAGTGCTCACCTCCCAACATAGGCTAACTGGTAGCCACCCTCGAGCTCAGAGAACCAAGCCCTAGATAGGTAACAAACATGCAAACACAAAAGATAGAATACACACAACTAAAACACATCCCAACCCAGGCTATACTACACCACACATTGTGATGACTTTTTTAAGGGTGGTAGTGGACCAAGTACCCTGAGGAGAACTGCAAGTATGGAAAAACATGTAGCCACCTCATGGAAAACCAAATACATCAAGTATAGAAACCCCTTATTCCTTATGCCCCCCAAGGCTTTCATGCCTTATTTCCCTCCTTATGACCCCAATGCATAAACAAGCCATGCAGCCAATTCTTGCTTTTCACCTTGCCTTTTTGGTGGATATACAATTTGTTGTAACCGATATTCCTCCATAGATAAATACAATAGATTTACTTTCGCAGGCTGATTTGAGATGTGAGGGTCTAATTGGGTCGATAACTCTTGTACCTTGGCAAGAAACATGCTTATAATCTTTTCTCTTGCAACAAATTCTTCCTTGACACAGCATTAGCATTATTTACTTTGTCAACGAATTTTCTAAACATCTTCGTTACCTCTTCTTCCAGTGTTTTCATTTCCTCATCTTTAGTAGCAAGTTGTTCATCTTTAGCAATAGGCTAATCCTCTTTAGTAGTAAAATCATTTGCAAAATTTTATTCATAATATATCTTTTGTACCTCCAACTCTTTCTCATAATAATAAGCTTGATCAGTCAACACTTTTTTCTACAACTCATGTTGCATTTATACCATGTCTTTTATCTCTCTAAGCTCTGAACTACATTGAATTACATCAATATAACCTTCCCAAAGCTGATTGTAAGCTGGGTTAGGCTGCCATATGGACTGGGTTGTGATGGGTAGGTGGTAAGAAGAATAAACTTGCTGGTTATTAGCTGTAATATGGCTATTTGGACTAAAACCAACATTATGGCTATTTGGGTATGGCTGATAAGAAGGTACAGGAGTAATACCTTCATAATAGGGTGGTGGATATTGATATTGTCCCTAAAAATCATACATATTTATTCATTCAATTACTGGAATTCAAAGTATAAAACTTTTCTGAAACATACCAGCACTCATACTACTGAAACTAGTAAATTTATAACTTAGAGTCACCAGGTGTGGGTAGATTTTGACTCCAAAGGCTAAAAAAATTTATTTTCACACCAAAAAATTAGAATTTTTTGGAAAATCTTTGGATTGAAACAATCCAAAGAGTCCCACCCGGCATGCCAAAAATAGTTATCACAAGGGATTGCACCCGTGATGCTAAGTGTGAAACCAAGCAATCCTGTAAAACATGGAAACACCTTCGAGCCTATGGGTTGCTCAAAGTGAAGGTGAATCTCTGGAGATCAGGTTGGCTTCCTATCTAATAAATCTTCTCCAAATTCTTTTGATATGAAAAGGGATAGAATGATTGCATGTAACTAAAAATCTATCCTAATGGGGTGATGCACCAAATAATTTTCTATCTGAAATTTGTAACCACAAAACTCACAAAAACCTTCCAACAAATAACCTTGAATCTCACAACTCAATTGAACATGCAGATGCATAAATATTTCCTAGAAAGGGGTGAATTTAATGAATGCATGAAGGAAAACAATAGCTTTTCACAACTTCAAGCAATTAAAATCAACTAACACAAACTAGAACCTGCAACTAACATGTATCTCCTTGCACCACAAATTGATTGAATGAGACAAATTAGAGGATACAAATCATAGGAAATCATCAAATCATTCATTCACTAGATAATACAAGAAGTACCAAGAAAGAAATTTGTTGCTATATCATTGAAAAATAAGGAATTTATTGTTACAAAACTCAAATTTTGTTGAGATACAATGTCATCCTTTAGCATGAAAAGGCCTAAAATCAGTCCACAATCATTCTGAGGAAAGAAATATAATTGCCCCCAATAATGGAGAGGAAAGAAATATACATAGAAGTCAAACTCCACGAATAGTGAACTGTACATAACCGAGCCTTTTAATTGAAAAATATGCATGAGAAAACCCCTTGGTATAATTTCCCCAAAATAGTGTGCAAATGGCATGTGAAACTCTATCAAAAATAGTCCCTATAGCTAAAAAATAGCCCCTCAATTGAAATCATATATATGAAGACCACTCTGTCAAATATAGAACTACCACAAAGGCCAAAAATATCTCTGAAAAAGCACTCCACCTTTCAAGATTATGCATGACTTGGTATACTGCTAAATGTAGCTCCAGAGAAAAAAACATCTCCCCCTGATTTACTTTGTATGCTTATATATGGCTAAATATAGCTTTGAAAAAGAAAGCATCCCCCCTTATAAAGGTTGCATGATAAACCATATCTTTGCCTTCTCTAATGATTTTATTTTAATATTTATTGAAGTGTCCCTTACAATTAATTTCAATAAATAATAAAAAACAAATATTAATTCTTTTTAAATTATTTTTCTTTTTATAACTTAAAATATATTTATTAAGTTTTTAAGAAAAAAACCTTAATAAATATATTTCAATTACAAACAATGTATAAAGCAAAGTAAAGAGCTTAAAAGCTCTTGTCCTTTATTTGTTTCTTTAAAACAAAATAAAAAAGAATTCCCCATTTGTCGAGCTAGGGATTGCAAATAAAAGTTCAAACTCTAAGAGTATCCATTTTATTCATTGTTCAATGTTCTGGAAAGAAATTTCTCTCTGGTCACCCTGCAACTTTGTCTTGAGCTAGGGTTTGAGCTTCAACTAGCTCTTGTTGCATTATATTCATAGGTATGCGGTTTTCTTTACTCTTTTTATACACTTGGACTCTTCTTTGTAATATTTTCCTATATGCACTATATTTGACTACGATGGGGTTTCTATTATGTGCTTATTTTTGTGACTGGAATTTTTCTATTCATAGTTGTAGATCATCACTATCATTTATGCTAAAAACCCTTTCTCCTCTAATTTGCATGGCTATCTTTGTGCTTCAATGGAATACCTTGAAGAATCTATTCATTTTGTGTTGAGGACTGATTTGCTATTGTCCATGATTATTATTACATTATTGCTCATATATGTCTCTACTATAGGTTTGCAACATCTTTATTTCATTGGTTGCTATTTTAATTATCTATTTATCTTGGACTGAAAACTTGTATTAGTGTTGCAACTTACTATGATTTTTCATGTCAATGACATTATGGATGCTTCAATTTTCATGATGTGGTATAGTCATCTAGACTGTTCAAAAGTGAACTACTCTTTCTTTCTCTTTGATTAATGTTTTTAATAATCAAAATGACTTCTCATATCACTATGTTTCTCTGATTATCATATCTATTGTAGCATAGATGTTGGATCACATTTGCAAAAAGATAAATGTTCTGATGAACGTATTTGGAGAAATAAAAACTAGGTATACACAATTTTCACTAGGTGTTTGCCTCTCAAAGTTATCTAATTTTTGTGAAACATTTAGCCAAATTGACATCTAGGTTTTTTAGAAATGATGGAATCAACATAACTATATCATGCATTTGATTACTTGGCAGTCCTTATACTGATAAAGACCTTTGATTGCTGCTGGGTGTTCTTTGATTGTGACTAATATTGTTGAAACAATCATCCTTATGGTCTTTAACACATGAATGAACTCTATCTTTGAGCAATGAAAATGGCTTTGTCCATAATATCCCATTATTTCATTATAGAAGATCTCTAATGCCTTATGACTGCAGATCCATTGTCTCTTCTTACTTTACTCCTATGGATATGACTGCTAATAGACTTGTAAATCTTCTCTTTCATGGTGATATGACCTCATCTGACAGTGATTCCTCTTTGTTTTTTGTGTGGCTGAGAGTGTACTTTTTTCTACTCATTAATGAGATTGTTTGTTCATAGGGATGATGCTTATATCAGATTGGGTAGTGTGCAACATGAAAAGGACTCTTTTCAATGGCTATGTGCTTACACTTTGAAAATATCTTGTGACTGTCATTCATTATAACTCCTCAATTCACTGTGACTTTGAAAGGATTTTGTTGCCTTTGATGATCTATATGTTGTACTTTGTATATTCCAATGTATGATATTCCTATGATAGAACTAGGTTCCTCATAACACTGTGTGACTATGCTCATGAGTTGTTTTCCTAACTGTGTACAACCTCCATACTTCTTTTACTGTCTTTTCCTTTGATGTCACTTTGTATGTGGTTGCTGCTACAAAAATATGAAGGTGTGATCTTATGTGATAATCTTAATTATTTGGTTCATGATATGGCTTCTTTTTGTCCTAATTATGCCTCTATCACATTTATATTGTGAAGATTTAATTCTCTATTTGGTTAATATATCTATTTCCTTTGCATGACTGTGTTTTTTTTTTAGCAGTTGAGTGTTTCTATCATGCTCTTGTACTAGCCCTTATTGGTGATTGACTGCATTTTTTCAGGGTGAATGCTCCATGTTCACATCTCTTTTCTTCTTGATTTGGTCTACCTTTTGACAGTAGCTGGTCTATGATGCTCTTTATGTATGCCATTCATACTCCTTGGCTTCTCATTGTGACTTGACTGCTACATGAGTTATTGTGCATTTGTTGTTGTTCCAGGCTGACAGACTATTATGAAGACTTCTATTCATGGAGTTCCTATTCTCACTATGTTGTAGACTATTATTGTCACATGCAATGTTAAAACTACTATGATGCCTTACATGGTTATACCTTTGGTTTCTTCCAAAAAATAAAAGCATGCTCTGTATATTATATATTCAGAAGATGACTATCCTTTTGCTCATGAATAATGTTTCTCTTTGGGTATTTAGGACTCCATGAGTGGTCTGTACTTGATGATTAGCTTCTTTCTTTGAAATATGTGACTTATCCATGCAATGGCTTATGATGGACTGTTTCATTCTCTTTGATGTATTGTATATCACTATGTTTCATTCTTTATGGTGGGAATCCATTGTGGTGTGAACATCTTCCATTTGCCTTGACTACAAACTTAAAGTATTATTTGTTTGAATTGGAGAGTGACCATGCTCTTTGACAGTGACATTTCCATTTATGATATTGGTTGTTCTACCAGTGCTTGATGCTTATTCATATTGAATTCTCCACTAGCTATCCTAATATAGGAATGTGTCTATTTTCTCATTAAGACACCTCTATGGTATGCAATGATCTAAGATATGTTAAAGACACCTTGTATCCATGATGTGGTGAAGGGTTGTCTTAAATTCTTTTGTTCAGGGCTGCATATGTTTGAAACTATGTATGTTCATGATTGTCATGGGTGGATCTTGGAATTCACTTCTTTTAGTAATCTATATGCTCACTTGTTAGGTCCCAAAGACAACTGAGAGGAGGCGGGGGGGGGTGAATCAGTTGTCCAATAAATTCAACCAAAATTAACTTATCCAAAACTTAATGCTTAATACTGATAAACCAAACTTTATGCCGGTAGATAGTCTTAATAGTTAATTGTAGTACCGGTAAAGATTAATGCATGGAACAGAAAGACAATAACATCCACAACACATAATACAAATGTTTGTATGTGGAAACCCTGTAAGGGGAAAAACCACGGTGGGAAGCCTTACCCACAATCAAATGATACTACTACAGATAGTATGTATGTACAACATGGATTCTGCACATCTAGAAAGGCTAGCTGCCTAGAGCTCATTGCTCAATCACAAAATGAGAGTCACATTGACTACAATTGGATGATTAAATCCAATGATAATGTACTGCATAAAATAGCATCTTCATATGCTGGATTCAATACCGGTTTAGTTCTGATTGCCTTCACAAGATCCTTCCTTCAACCTTCAAATGATGTCTATGTGTATAGCTCTGCTTATATTCGCATATACCTTGTTGCAATCCTTTTTGCATTCACACACTAATCTCACAAATGAGATCTTACATTTATACCATAACCTAAGACCAATTTGAATAGGTTGGCTGTAATGCCCCGCCAGGAAACCCCAAAGGGTTTAAGTTAAAAACACTCAATTAGAGTGTAAATTTTTTTTTTTAAAAATAATAATTAAGAGCGTTAATGAAAAGTTACAATATTAAGATAGATTGAAGTTATCTCAAAGTTATCTCTAACTAGATAACACAGCGGAAGGCTAAAACGATCCTAAGGAGTTTCTCGACGCGATTACATAAGCTTACACCTAACTCAACTTGCGTCATTAGATCCATTAAACTGGATATCTTAATTTCGAGATAATGCATAGATCTTGATCATATATGTGTTCAAAGATATGACATCTTAGAATTTTAGGGAGCGTTCATTTACTTTGGTGGTTAGGAGGCCTTTGATAGGTTATTTATTCAATGCACTTAAATTCATAATTTCATTTAGAGGCCTCCAAATAGGTTCCAAGCGTTTGATATAATGAGGTTCATTCATTGGGATTAGGGAATCCATTCACAATTGATATCATCCTTTAATATTAAAAGTATGATTAATCAGACGAGATTCATTCATTAAGGGTTAACTACAATTAATAGAGTGAGATCCCTTCATTTGATTTCATGCATAGCCCACTAGTGAGTTGTAGTTCTTTTATGAAAGGTAAGATGTGAGTAGCCATAGAGTTCATCTGAAGTTTCGATAATGCAAATAAATGGACTAATTTCATTAAGGTGGGTATGCATTAGGACACACGAGAGCATCCTTTAAATTAAAATATCGTTAGCTAGATGGCATTCATCATTTCAAGATTAGAATAATTAAGATCATAGTGACATTCTTCTATTAGGATTAAAAAAACAATTATCTTATTGCATATCACTTTTTTTTTGTTAAATGAACTTAATATGAGAGAGAGATACTTTTACTAAGATTTAATGTATAAACAACTAATCAATTATTTCCCATTTTAGTTCAATTTTAGCAATCATAAGGGATTCTTTTTTTTATAAGGGTTATAATATGGATATCTAGTTGAGTCCACACAATTATCAAATTAATCTGGTAAAGATTATTTGTTAAGATCAAAATGTAAACAACGAAGTAAATTCATCTGATAAAGTGAATTACAATTAACATGGCGATACTCATTTACAAAGGTAAGAAGGTAATACCTATATGAGATTCATCCTTTAGATTTCAACTTAGAAATTATAACATTAATTCGAACTTGTTACCCATTCACATTCGTTCGACTTACATGCTTAAAACAAGTCAATCCAATGATGTAATCTAGCAAGATTCTTTCCACTATTATAACTTTAATTAACATATTTTAAATACTTTGCCATAATCATAATTTACAATGTTTTATGAATCTGATTTACTACATTCCTCAAGATGTCTGATTTTGTGCATTTGATTTAAATTCGTTAATTTTCCATCATACACTTATGAATAGCAACCGTACATGATAACTTAAAGCATGAAACAAGGGAAGCTAAATCATCGCATAACACAGATATGATCTCGGAGTTCACCCCTAAGGGGCTACATCTCCGGGTCTGCTCAACTGCAAGACCCCTCTGGCATTTAATATAGTTAAGATTACAAATTTACATGTCTTTTACAATCTTTCCTTTTAGGCGATCACAACCATACTACAAATGACCATTTCAGTCAGTAAATACATCTCTACAATTTTTCCAACTAAGTTCACATAAATGTAAGCATTTCTCATCCGGGTATTTTACTTAATCCTTAGATAAACATCACTGACATGTTGTCTAGAACTATACACTAGTACCCCTCTCTTGCAACACAACCATACCCTATTCAAAAGAAAATATACTTGATGGAAGACTTTGAAATTAAAGAAAACGCTCCCCATTGATTTATAAATTTCTTGCGTATATATATGAAGCATGTACACGTGAATCCTCAAGTTATATTTAACCAATTAGAAATAACGCCCACATTTATCCATAATTACTAATTAATATTGCTATATATACATATATATAAAATTAGAATGTAAGAAAAATCAATATATGATTGATAACATATATTTCTACATGAGATATCTAAATATCAATAATATAACCCCAAATATTATTTAATACACAAATTAAATAATATTAAATGAATAAAGAAAGAATAACTAAATTTAAATAATTAAATAAAATCCATTTAATATTGTTATTTATTTATTTATTTATTTTAATTTACTTACTATTATTTCGGGGAAACAATAATTAAATTAAATATTAAACAAAAAAATAAAAAAAATAAAAAACATGTTTTGGGGTTCCCACGTGGACCCCACGTGGGCCCCCCCCTTGGTAGCCCACGCTACCATTGGTAGCGCTGCTACCAAATGGTAGCAAGCCGCTACCCTTGGTAGCGCTGCTACCATTTGGTAGCAGTTCTACCAGTGGTAGTGCTGCTACCAACTAGTAGCAGTTGCTATCGTGGCAGCTCTGATTCCTTCCAGCGATGGGGGGTTTCAGGCAAGTTTAAAATTTAATTTTTTTAAAAAAATTTATTTTGTCACAGTAAATAAAAAATAGTTTTTTTTTAAAAAAATAACAAAACCTCTGTGCACCCACACAGCCAGAGACAGGGAAAAAAAAAGAACAAGTTCCAGCAACCCCTCTCCATTTTTATATATATATATTTTTTTATAACTAAATAGAATATGTAAGTAATACAAAAAGATATATGAATATCTCACTAGAACAACAGCCTAAAAACACAAACTTAAAGTATTTTCCAGCAACCCCCATTTTTTGAGAAACAATCACAGTCACAGCCATTTCTCCCTTTTTCTTTTCTCTCTTCTTTTTTTTCCAGAATGTTATGGATTTCAAAAAGAAAACAAAATAGAAGAGTCTTGAAGGATAACCACCAAATCCCACACCATGTTTGCAATCCATTTTCCACACAAAGATTCAACAAAAGTTAAACTCTACCCATTTTTTTTCTACAATGGAACTTACTCACAAACATCCATGGACAATCTAAAAAAAACAATGTTGCAAGAAAGAAAAATACAAAACCCCTTTTTTTTTGTAACCATTTTAATCAAGCTAATGATCAGATTCTTACCTCAACAAGCTTTCCTGGAAAGATTTTGATGATGAGCCCCAAAACTGCTGCTCTAAAACTCCATCCTTGTCCAAAATTCCCAATCTCTCTTCCCAAAAACCATGTTTTTCCAAAAAAAATGACCAAAAGCCCAGAACCCCCAAAAACATTTCCCAACTAGTTTAAAAATGAGAAACCCTATTTTTGCCCTAATTTTCAATTTCGAAATTAGGCATTTATTTTTTTTTTGAAAATAAAAGAAACATGAGAATGGAAATCATTATTTTCCATTACTCAATAAATCTAACTTGTTTTATTCTTATTAAAATTAACACGCTTCTGTTTCTTATTTAATCTCTAATTTTAATCTCTCAATATCAATTTAGGCCTACTTTTATAATTCGGAACTATTGACCGGGTAAGGCGTTTTGATTAATTTAATTTTCTAAAAATCAATCTTTTTATACTATATCAACTATACAAGTAAAAAGGAAATAATTTCTTTTAAATAATAATAATTTAACCTTTTTCTTCCAAAATGCGAAAATGAGTAATTTATTTCTATCTCCCAAATGACTTTAAATTTTTCCTTTCCAAAATGCATAACTCATTAAATTCATTATTTTAAAATTAGCTATTAAATTAACTCGCTATAACATAATAAAGCGACATCTTTAAATAAATGACTAATCTAATGCAAGAGTCTTATTTATTCTAACTTCTCAACTACAAATGCGTAAATGTTACAAATGCGTAAATGAGCACACTAACCCAAGTTAAATACCTTAAGCTTGCTACAATAATAATTAAAGCAATCCCTTTAAATTAACGATTACTCATATAGAAGAAATAACCTATTTAGATTTCCATATCACTAATGTGTACGTCTACTCATTAAATTGAATTTAATACTTAGGATAACAAACTCCACTTACCTCACGTAAGGCACGCAAATCGAGGAAATCTTCCAAATCTCTCAACACGTATCCCAATGAAAAACAAGCCCCACGAATCCACACACGATGCTCACCTAACCATGGCTAAGGCAAGATGAGAGTTATATGACCACCAAATCCGAATTCTAAAGATGAAAGAGGCATACTCAACCTTGCAAATCCCAAAGGAGATGAACCTTGCCCTAAGCGGTGTTGTACCTGAAATCTCCTGCACCCATGAATTCATACAAGCATGCATATACATATACATATTCAATGAAGGCGTTAGCTCAAGATTTATCACAAGGGTTAGGAACAATTACATTTACACGAGAATCGATGCAAAAGCACAATAATAAGTATGCACAGTTATTTATATTATCTAAACTACACATTTCACCATGGTTAACCTACCTTTCAAGAATGCCACATAAGAAGTCAATCATGGTCAAATGGGTTTTACAAGTCTAACTAGGGTATGGGCATTACATTGGCTCACTAAAAGATATTACAATAAAATCAATTACAAGTAAATCAATATTCGATGCATGATGTCGGCTCAATGCATTTACAATAATAATAAATCATCTCCATAACATGTCATGCTGATCTGGAATAGATATGTCTACCGGTGTATATCCTAGACCTATTTGCCAGTAACAACAAATATGTAAACCCGAATAAATAATTAACCAAATCGCCAAAACCAAGTGATCGAATAATGTGTTCAACATAACCAAGTAGTCTCCAAGTTATTCTAAGTGTCGGTGAATAATATAGTCTGTCGATGAACCAAATATCGGTGGCTTTGCATAAGTCTCTGACTTGCCGGTGAACATAACCAAAATCTCCAAGTGCTGATAAGTGTTGACATCAATGCCAAAACTTCATCAACATATCCAAAATTCCAACAATCTCCCCCTTTGGCATTGATGGCAACACAAGATGGAAAAACCATCAAAGTGCCAAAATAGAAATGCCAAAAACCAAAATCCAACAATCTCCCAAAGAGATCATTAACCAGAAATAAAAAATACATAATATCTCCCCCCCAGGAATAATCTCTTCCAAAAGAAAAAGATAATGTGTTTTTCCATATCAATCTCTCCCCCTTTGACATCAAATACCAAAGCAATACAAAACCAAATACAAAATACCAACTTATTATGCCAACTACTCCCCTTGAGAAGTAGGTCTCCTCATCAGAGCCGGAATAAAAGATTTCTCTGTTAATTGTGCCAGTTGATAACAAACATCAACTGTCTAAGTCTCTACCGGTGGGGGTAGGACTCCAAGTTTCTCTCTGAGATACTCAAATGTTTCCTTAGGCAAAGGCTTTGTAAAAATATCTGCAATCTGCTCTTTAGTATTCACATAAACCAATTTCACTTCTTTTGCTTCAACATTCTCCTTTAGAAAATTGAATTTGATAGAAACATGTTTAGTCTTAGAGTGAAATACTGGGTTCTTTGATATATCAATTGCTGCCATATTATCATAGTAGATAGTTATAGATTCCTTTCATTTTACCTTTATGTCCTTCAACATTTGCTTGATCCATAATACCCATGTTGTAATGCCCCGCCAGGAACCCTAAAGGATAGCAACACAACAAGGCAACTAAAAGGCGCAATAATTTTTTTTTTACAAAGATTAAATGAATAAACATAACTTGCACAATAATTAACATAAGCGGAAGACTAACATTTACATCCTAAAGGGTTACCAACGAAGATTACTTCTAATTAAAACCACATCACAATATTAATCCAATCATCCATCTAAAATTAGAGAAAGCCAATAACGATTAAATAACTCATATTCATAAATTGATCTCCAAAAGATAGGCTTAAAGAATTACAACATATATACTTCCAATGATTCATTTATACATAATAGGAAGATAATTGAAACAATATATATCCCATGAACTTAAATTACAATATTCCATAAATTACATGGCTTCCATAGAACAATAAAATACAAAGGTGACAAGTTGTTGATACAATGACCACACGGGCCTCAAGGTACAAAATCAAGAACATAAGTGCTACACGAAGCAAGAACCAAGATGCACCGGCGAAGCCAATCCTCGCGTGAAGGTAGGAATAAGATATCTGATGGGAAGTGGCACTACCACCCGACCATGTGATCCCATAATGGAACCACCCCACCGTGCTAGGAGATAGCAGAAGACCCTTAAGCAAGCAAGAAAAGTACAACAGTACACATGACTTCGCAGTACACAAGTGACTCGACTCACAAAACACTAGCGACCCTAGAGAGAGAGTGTCATCACATGGCTTAAGATGGTTACCCTAGGTAGGTCTCCATAGGTCCCGGCCCCCATCTTGGGTTATCCTGGTAACCTCTCCCGAACCCCCGGCTCCATCTAAGCATCATGCGGACCCTACCATCCTTTCATGAGGACAAGGTGGTAGGTTTGCCATTCCAGGCCTTCCCAAACACCTTGAGCCTATACAAGCACTCAACCGTGTACGGGGTACATTATCTTAATTAAATTAATAACTACCCACCCCCTAATCAAATTATTAGGTTATCACTTAATAGTTGACTTTCAAGGGGTTATCCTGCCATCCACTTCGGGTGCGGCCCCCGCCCGAAAGCCACTCTCTCTACTAGGTCACTAACTAGATAAGACTATCTATGAGAACTCTATGGTGGGGCTGACAACCATAAATTATCCAGACATAACACAGGTGGAGGACTCACAGTCACAAACCCAAGGTTGACCATTAGGGACATAACACATAATAGCCCACTTCCTCAAGGTTTGAACATCGACACCTGACCAAGGGTAAACATCGACAACATAATGACAATTTTAAACATAATGCGACGACATTAAAACAACTAGACTGCAATTATTAAAACACAAGATCCTACACAAGCAATCTTTCTTTAAGTAGTCAACAACATGAAATGCTCGCAATAAGGATTTCTGGAATGAAAGACATCGCATCTATTTAACATAAAGAAATGATGAAGTCACATGTCAAAAAAAAAAGTTGAATTGGAACGACATTTATAATTTTAAACCCCTAACCAGTTGATGATGATAAAATTTCAATTTTCTCAACTCGACTATAACCAAGTCAACATTTAAATCAAATTAAACAAATATATACAAGCTAATATAAAATAATTCCAAAATAACATCTATTCGTCGAATGCAATCATCATATGGTTATATTACGATACTTGGATAACGGACATTAATAATAAATTTAACCCAATCTTTCCTTTATTCCAAACATTAATACTAACCTCTATATCATTTTATTTATTTCCACAATACCAGGCAAATAATCCTCATCACTAAATCGAAAAATTATTCATTAATCTTAACATCATTATAATCTAATCAATTAACGTATTATTATTATTTAATATTAAATAATAACATATTATTATTATTGTTTAAATAACAATATATTATCACTTAATATTAAACACAAAATAACAATATATTATCACTAAATGGATTTTATTTTAACCACTAACAAATTATACTATTATTTTCTCTTTTTTTTTAAACTAAAAAAAAATATAAAAAAAAACAAATTTTAAACCACCAACGTGGGGCCCAAAGCACCCACGGCAGCGAGTGCTGCTGTTCCCAAACTGGGGAATGCAGCGCTTGCTGCATCCTCAGACTTGGGGAAAGCAGCGCTGCTGCTAACCCCAAGCTGGGGAATGCAGCGAGGCTACAGGGAAAGGGGGGTGCGTGGCTGGGTTGAGCCCAGCTCCCCGCCACCGCCCCCAATAATTTTGATTTCAAATTTAATTAATTTTTTTTTTTTTTTAGTAAACAATTTAAATTTTGTTTTTAAATAAAAACGTCTGAGACAAAAACAAGGAATTAACAGAGATACAGAGAGGAGGACCTCTGTAAAAAAAATAACAATTAATCTCCAGCCAATCCTTTTTAAACAAACATACAACCAAAAAAATAAATTATAAAAGTCACTGGTAATGTCAATTTTACCAGCAAATAAAAATCTTCTGAGACAAAACAGGGGCAATAAAATTTCATCCAAATCAGCCCAGTTCACTCTAAAAATTAAATTAAATGGGAATAAACTTAATCCCCAATCCCCAATTGAATTATTTGCTCCCAACAAGCATGAACAAGAAAAATTAACTCATAATCATCATTTTTAAACTAGAAATTACCAGGGAGAGGTATTCTATGAATGCTTGGCAAAATTTTGCCAGCATAACACTACTAAAACCCAACAATATTTCCAATTACAAATAGAAAAACAAACCAAGAATTTCTTGCACAAGCAAAAATGAAACAACATAATTTAAGTTATGAAACTACTTGGAGAGAGTTTGAGTTTGAATTTTGATAACAAATTGATAGAATCCTTCTTCCACAAACCCATGACAAGCAAACACTCAACACCCAAAATTCATAAATCAAGCTTTTAAACAAATAACAAAGAGTTGGAAGAAAGTAAGGATTTTTTTGTTGAAATAAACAAGGATTCAACCAACCTCTAAGATTTCCAAGAAGGAGTGGTATGCTTCAGCAGAATTCCCAGCTAGTTCAAAACCCAAATCCACCCTTCAAGCAATTTTTCCAGAATTTCTTTTTCCTCCTCCAAACAAGCATAATCCCCCAAAATCTCCTCTAAGGTAAATTAGTAAGACAATCTTTTAACCTAATTTTCTAGGTTGCAATATTTTCTATTTAAAAAAAAAACATTAAAATCCAACAATTGACTTTCTTTTTTTTTTCTTTTTCATATTCCTCAAAACAAATAAATGAGGATTTCCTTTTTTGAAAATTACATTTTTCATATATAGCAATTAAATCAACTTTTCAACTAAATAGGAAAACAATGAGTTAGCTTTATTTGCATATATTAAAAGCAATTAGCTCTATTTATTCTACTTCTTCCGTTGGATCTAAACACGATTACTTTTCCAAAATAAACAACTAAAAGTTAAAATCTAATAAACTAATCAATTAAGCTTGATTCAAGGCATAAAGGCATAATAAGGGATAAATCGCTCAAGCCAACAAAAAAAAATGACAACTTATACTTTAAATAAATAACCGAACCACTATGGCACGCAAATCGAGGAAAAGTAAAAAGACTCAAAATTCGAACAAAAGGGATGAACGACCGATCGACGGCACTCACAAAATATAGACTGAGGTAAGGACTAGGGTCAAAAGCTATCTCCTCCACTCCCATCGGACATATAAGGCACGCTCAGACCTGTGAAGCCAGGTGGAGACGATACCCCGTACCTACCCGGTACTTGTACCTGCAATATCCTGCATCATCGAAGCACACATACATGCATATAAATATAGAATACATGACACGCACACCAATGAAGGAGAATCGCGACGTTCCCTGTCTCATCGAAATGAGTGAAGGAAAATCGTCCCCTTGCATCCAATACAATAGCAAACACGCAACATATATATGACACATCATCTAGATAAAGGAAGATGTCAGTACAAGCAATAATCCATGAAATACTAGAAATCACCAATACTGAAATACTGAAAATAACTCATGCATCCAATACCCAGATAAACATGAAATAATATCAAATACGTCTGCAAAATGTCGAGCAATAAAGTGTCAACTGAATAGTAAACTGCAGCACAAAGTCAGTCTAATAAGTCTGATCGAAAAGGGGTACTACACATGTACAATTAGTTGTTGCTACAACATATTCAAATTCTGCTGTTGATAGACTTGTACAACTTTGTTTCTTGCTCAACCATGAAATTAGTCTGCTGCCAAGAAAAAATGCTCCGTCGGTGGTTCTTTTTCTGTCATCCACATCTCCTACCCAATTAGCATCTGTGTATGCACATAAGTCAAAATTTTCATCTCTAGGATACCATAAACCAATATTTGTAGTGCCTTGTAGGTATCGAAAAATCCTTTTCACTGGTGATTCATGATTTTCTTTAGTATTACTCTGAAAACTTGAAACAATACATATTGCATTCATAATATTAGGTCTTGTTTGTGTCAAATACAGTAAACCTCCTATCATAGATTTGTATCTAGTCGGATTAACTGGTGTAGATTCATCCTTGAAAGATAATTTATTAGTTGTAGTCATAGGTGTGCTTACCGGTTTATAGTTTTCCATGCCAAATTTATTCAGTAATTAATTCAAGTACTTAGATTGACATAGGAATATACCTTTATCAGTCTGTGAAATCTGCAATCCTAAAAAGAATTTTATCTCTCCAATCATAGACATTTCAAATTCTTGCTGCATTTTGTTAGAAAAGTCTTTACACAAACCATCTTCTCCTCCAAAGATTATATCATCAACAAAAACTTCAATAACCAAGATGTCATCATTAGTCACTATGTAGTATAGATTATTGTCAGCATTACCTTTAGTGTAACCAAGCTTCAAAAGATATTTGTCCAATCTTGTATACCAAGCTCTAGGAGCTTGTTTCAATCCATATAAAGCTTTCCTTAACCTGCAAACCATGTCTTTGTTATCTGTCAAAGAAAATCCATCAAGTTGTTCAATATAAACTTCTTCTTCAAGATCTTCATTCATAAATGCACATTTAACATCCATTTGATATACTTTATAGTTCTTGTGTGCTGCAAAACCCAATAAAAGTCTGACTGCCTCAATTCTAGCTATTGGTGTAAAGGTTTCATTGTAATCAATTCATTCTTTCTGTGAATATCCCTTAGTCACCAATCTTTCTTTGTTTCTGATTACCATGTCATCTTCATTAAGTTTATTTCTAAAAACCCATTTAGTTCCAATTACATTTTTGTTTTTAGGTCGGGGAACTAATGACCAAGTGTTATTCCTTTCAATTTGTTCCAATTCATCTTCCATAGCTTTAATCCAATATTTATCTTCACATGCCTCATTAATTGATGTAGGTTCAATTTGAGAAATAAGACATACCTCCTCATTTTCCAATCTTCCTCTAGTCATAACTCCTTGAATTTTGTTTCTAATTATCTGATCTTCAGAATGATTCAATCTTACATACCGGGGTGTTTTTAATTGCTGCTGTTCTTCAATGACTGTTGAATCTCTAGATGATTCTGGTGTAACTGGATCACCATTCTGTACTAGTGTATTCATAGTGGGTTCATTTGTGATTATCTCTATTGCCGGTTCAGAGTTTGTGTACCTTGAATTTCCTCTAAACTATTCATCAATCTTCAGATTTTCACTCTCAACAATTTTCTACAATCTCTTGTTAAAGCATCTATATGCCTTTCTCATAAATGAATAACCAAGAAATATTCCATCATCACTTCTAGGATCAAATTTTCCAATATACTCATCTCTTCTAATATAGAATTTACTTCCAAATATTCTGAAATATTTAAGAGTTGGAGTAATACCAAACCATAGTTCATGTGGGGTCTTATCGGTTTCACCTCTGATGTGTAATCTGTTGAATGTATAAACAACTGTATTAACCTCTTCTCTCCAGTATATATGAGGTAGATTTGCTTCAGATATCATACTTTTGGCTGCATCCAAGATAGTTATGTTTTTCCTTTCCACAACTCCATTCTATTGGGGTGTCTGGGGTGCTGATAACTGTCTTTTGATCCCATTCACTTCACAGAATGCATTAAATTCCTTAGATGTGAATTCACCTGCTTGATCTAATCTCAAACATTTTATTTTCTTGCCAGTTTCATTTTCTACCATCACCTTGAATAGTTTGAATTTCCCAAATGCTTCAGAATTTTCTCTGAGAAAAGTAACCCAACACATTCTAGAATAGTCATCAATGATTAGCATAAAATACCTATCTCCTTATATACTTCTAGTTCTTGCCAGACCACATAAATTAGTATGAATTAAATCAAGAATATTGTTAGACTTCTCTGGAATACTCTTGAAAGTTCCTCTGACTTGCTTTCCAAATTGACATTCCTTACATACCGGATTGTGAGGTTTAACAATCTTAGGTAAATCTCTTACCGCCTTAGTAGTACTAATTTTCACAATGCAATCAAAATTTACATGATAAAGTCTCTTATGCCATAACCAGCTTTCATAAATATGTGCAATCAAACATGCTTTCTCATTGTTGTGTTGAAAATATTCAGGACTAACCAAGTTACTGAGAGGGGAGGGGTGAATCAGTAACTCTTAAAACTTTTAATTCATTTCTGCACTTGCATATATTAAACCATTCATTCATTTAATCTACTGTATGCATGAAAGTATAATCATTCACAACACTTAACACAAAGATTTGGTGACCCAGAAACCTTCCAAATAGAAAGTAAAACTGGGGTGGGGATGGTACCCACAAAACTTTGGTACTGCAGTAAAAGTTGGCCGGTTAAGGCTTACAATGATCACTTCTGATGATCTGTCCTGTTAGAAGCAAATTTGGACTGCTAGGTCCACCTTGTTAGAGGATTTACAAACATACAATGAAGTATGCACTCAGTTAAGAGATTTACAAAAGACGGTTAAGTCTACCCGGTAAAAGGATTTACAAACTGATTCAACTATTAGGATGAAACAGTAGATCTTGACTTACAACTTTATTGCTGATAAGATCCTTTGAGTATTGATCTCCTTCTGAGATAGATATGTCGATTCTGCTCCTTTACTGACTCTGCGAAAAATGTTCTGGTCTGCTGCCTTAATGCAGTTTCTGCTCTGCTCTTTCTAATTTCGCATATACATACATCTTACATACATACTACAGATGGTATAATACATCACATATATATACTGTCCATAATTACATTTACATTTCATAAAGTCGGCCTCATACAAATTAATAACATAAACTCATTCTTAAGTCGGCCTTACATAGGTGAACAAAATATTACTGAGTCGGTAGATACTCGGTTCCACAAGCTGGCTCGGTGATCTTCTGATACACGGCGTCCACTACAGTACTTGGCATTGTCATGCTCTCGGTAAGAGTAGAGGCTCGGTCTATACTAGTCCCAAAGTGTAGCTTGGAACTCGGTAGCTGTGGTGACTCGGTAGATATAGTGTCACTCGGTAACCACTGGTGACTCGGTGAGAACTGACTTCTCGGTAACTGCTGTTTGTCTCATATGCTCGGTGACAGTCTTACTGCTCGGTTTGAACTGTTTAATCGGTGCGCTTTACTGAATGCTCGGTATAGGCTGTAGACTGAGTGATGAGCTCGGTAAGCATTCAAAATCAAATAAGTGTTTTCACTAAGTGTTATTTACTAATGACAAATGTATCATTATTCCAACAATCTCCCCCTTTGGCATTAGTGACAAAAACACTTATGAGACAAAAATGAATCTGTCATGCTGACTTGATTCTTCAAAATTGATACCAATTGTAGATTGCTGTATATACCTGTATATCTCACTGTACATAACTCCCCCATAGAATATACATATGATTCTATACACTTATCTCTATACCAATTGTTATTTACATTCTCCCTTGATCATTCTCCCTTTGTCTCTAATATGTTCCATATTCTCCCCCTTTTTGACAATAATGCCAAAGAATAGATAACTCAAATAGAAATATTAAAGTGTGAGATAAACTCTGAGTGTACTTGTTTGATATGAGCCAAGGTCTTATCCCAATTTTCTTGCAAAATTGTGCAAATAGACAATGCAACTTGAACTTTGGCTGATAGTTCAATTACATGCTCTGCAACTGAAAAACTGTTATCATGGATCAATGTTTTGGAATGTGTAATGTGTTTCTGCATTGTATCCATGTTAGGAAGGATCATATTCTGAATATCTAACAATGTAGACCGGATCCTTGCATCTTCCCTGAGCAATTTTGATTGCTTATCTAATAGGAATCTGATGTTTGAATGGTGAGTTGAGCTTGAGCTGGGGTCAAGCTGCAACTGTTGTGCACTTACTTTCAGATCATCATCAATTTTCTTCAGTTGATCTCTGATTCCTTTTGTGAACTCGGTAACATCACATAACTTTGCACAAAATGAAGTTATATTATTAAAAGAATTTTCTAACTTGGCCAAAATAGTGGTCAATTCAACTTGTTTTATTGCTATCTGCTGAGCAATGTGCTCAAGCACCTTGTTATCAAATTTCTTCTCGGTTCTTTCTATCAGTTTCTCTTCTCCTGATGAGTCCTCATTGAATCTGTTCACAGCCTCTTCGAGTTGTAGCAAAATGTGTTGAGAGGGATCAACTTTTATACCTAAGGCATCTGTGAGAATGGTCTTTGCACCATTTATGATGTTGAATTCCCTGTCTCTCTCACTTCTTAGTTGTTTTTGTTTTGCTTTCTGTTCTAACAACTGGCTGATCAATCTCATTTCATCAATTGATGTAGTATTGAGGTCTATTTGTGGAATGACAATCTCTTTATCCAGATCTATATCATCCTCTATAGCCTTGCCGGTAAGAAGAAGTTTTAAAGGTGTCTTTTGTATTACTTCTATGCTTACTTCCTTACCCTTTGATGTAGTTACAATGGTTGATAAGGTTGGAGTAGCTGTTATAACTGGAATGGGATTTACTAGAGGAAGACTCATGGATGTACCGACTGTTCCCAAAATTGATGTACATGCAGGAGTGCTGATTGGTGTGATCATTTGTGCTAAAGAATGTGTCAAAACTGGAGAGGTTGCAAAACTTACTATACATGCTGCAGGAGAAGTTGTGATCTCGGTGACTGAAGAAGTCACTTGTTGCTCGGTAGAGGCAACACTCTGCATCCCGATAGATAATGACATGCTTTGCAGCTCGGTGGATGAGGTAACTGTTGGGGTCTGGAGCTGAGAGGTGATTGGCAAGGATTGAGCAATAGATGTAGCTACTGTGCTCACAATCCTGCTGGCTGAAGCTGATGATGCAATGCCTTTCTGCGGTGAGTGAGGAAGAGATGCAATGACTTCTGTTGCTACCTGTTCAGGATCATCTTCTTCATCACCTATTATCACTGTGTCTTCTTCATCACCTATTATTACCGTGTCACCTTCTTCCTCAGCTGCTTCTTCTTCTTCCTTCTCCTCTTCATCCTCTTCATCATCTTTATCACCCTCAATTGTTACCGTGGGGTCAGATGGCATTGACAGCTTATATATCCTTTTCCACACAATTGTGGCATGATTTACTATTGCTTCTATCTGCTTGGAGAGAACTAAGAAGGTATGAAACCTAAGTGTTATTTGGTGTTCATTCTCCTTTAATGCCTCTTTTACTTCTTTATATGTCAGGTTCGGTAACAACTGTTTTAAGGTTTGTGCATAAATGTCTTTGACAGTTTGCACTGCTGAAGTCCATCTTGGTCTAATCCTGACCAGAAGCTCATTTGGAATTTGAGAACTGATATCATCTGGGGTATATTTCCATTTACCCATTTTGTTCAGTAAAAGCTCCTCGATCTGCATCTTTTCTGCATCTGATCTGCTTTCATACTTTAGTGCCTTGAAGTTAGACATGCCAGATCCTTGTTCCAACTGTTTCAATTTTTCTTCGAAGGTAGGAGGGGGTCTCCTGAATAGTGCATTTGAAATGAGTACGAATGTCATTGATAAGAAGTACCTTGGAAGGAATTCTGGACTGTGCTCCACTTGGGTCGAGTGATTCTGTGATCGCTGGAACGAGTTTGAAGTTTGGCGCTGTCCATTTAACTCCTTTCACTAACATATTGGAAGTCTTCTTTGCCTTACTCCTGCTGGTGGTGCTAGTGGAAGTCATTGCTGAATGGAACGAGTTCTTTTTAGATCCTTCGCTGCAAATTCGTCTTAAATCTCCTTAAGCACTTTGAAAACCTAGGCTCTTTGAATGCTGAATAACGCGGTGAAGAATGAAGTCGATTTTGCCCTTGTTATTAAAATTCTGTCATTAATGCTTGATAAGTGGGTAGGTGAGATGACTTAATGACTTTAGTGATTGCTCAGTAAGACTGACCTAACTCGGTGTTCTTATTTCTGACCTAACTCGGTGTTCTTATTTCTGACCTAACTCGGTAAAGTCTGCAGTTTTACCATGCTCGGTAACATTCAACTCGGTAAGTGACTTTTCTGTATGTATCGGAAATACTGATTTCATCGATTGTGCTTTTGTATTTTTGGAACTGCTTATGGTAAGGCTTTGAAGATGCAGTTCCTTATCTTCTTTAATGGATCTAATTTGTAATGGTGGGGTCACCCAATTCTTGAGTGACAGGACCATTGCTTGGATTATCCTGCTCGGTAGATTTAGGAACCCACTGCTGTCTCATCTGTTTCCGAATGTTGTCAGCTTTAGCTTTCTTTTCATCTTCAACCTTCTTCGTGTTCATGCAGTTCTTGGCTATATGTCCGAGTTCAGTGCATGTATAACATCTTATAGTTGTATCTTTCTTCCTTAGATGATGCCTTATACAATTCATCCCAATGTGTCCATATTCTCCACAATAATGACATCTGCACCAGGTATTGTAATCCCAACCAAATATTGCTTTGACAATTTGTTCTGCTGGAGTGAATGTCTTTGTTCTACATTCTGATGCCTTGTGACCTTGTTTCTTGCATTTGTGACATTTGCCTTCAAATTTTTGTTTTTCCTTGCATTCACTAGCCTTGTGACCATGCTGATTACAGCTATAGCATTTGCCTTTGAATCTTGTCTTTCCATTGCTCCAACATTTGTTTGATGTGTGACCTGTCTTACCACAGTAATTGCATGTAGGTCTTTGATTTCTTTGGCTACCTTGCTCGGAAGATTCACCTTCTTCATTGTAACCAAGACCAGCGTTACCTTTTTGTTTGTGAAGATTTTGCTCATTCGATTGATCCAAGTCTGTTTGAGATTTCATCATCCTTTCATTTGCTTGCTTTTGAATATCTAGCTCATTTTTCAAACTTTCATTCTGTTCTTTGAGAATTCTGATCTCTTCATTTGCATTGGAGAGTTGCTCGGTGAGATCTTCATGCTGTACAATTTCATTGTTTCTTCCTTCTATTTCATTTTGCATTTTATTCCTTTGTTCCAAGATTTCACAAAATCTTGCAGACTGAATTTCCTGTTCTCTTCTTAGCATCCTTACTTCTTTTTGCAGTAATCCATTTTTTTTTAGGAGTTCTTTGATTGCATTGTTTGCTTCATCTACTTCATTTGAACTGCTTGTAGGAAAGAGATCTTCAATTTTTGTTTCAACATACTCATGATCATTTATTTCTTTTGCTAGTTCCTTTCTTCTTTTTAGGGATTGGGAAAGATGTTCTCTTGCTTCTTTGAGTTGTGCTATGGCCATTTCCAGATCTAGCTTTTCATTCTCAATAGCTTTGTCAAGTCTGAATATCTCCATTGTCTTGATCTTTTCTCAAGCTGTCAAACTTTTACTCTGAGAACCACAAAGCTCTGATACCAATTGTTGAAAATATTTAGGACTAACCAAGTTACTGAGAGGGGAGGGGTGAATCAGTAACTCTTAAAACTTTTAATTCATTTCTGCACTTGCATATATTAAACCATTCATTCATTTAATCTACTGTATGCATGAAAGTATAATCATTCACAACACTTAACACAAAGATTTGGTGACCCAGAAACCTTCCAAATAGAAAGTAAAACTGGGGTGGGGATGGTACCCACAAAAATTTGGTACTGCAGTAAAAGTTGGCCGGTTAAGGCTTACAATGATCACTTCTGATGATCTGCCCTGTTAGAAGCAAATTTGGACTGCTAGGTCCACCTTGTTAGAGGATTTACAAACATACAATGAAGTATGCACTCGGTTAAGAGATTTACAAAAGATGGTTAAGTCTACCCGGTAAAAGGATTTACAAACTGATTCAACTGTTAGGATGAAACAGTAGATCTTGACTTACAACTTTATTGCTGATAAGATCCTTTGAGTATTGATCTCCTTCTGAGATAGATATGTCGATTCTGCTCCTTTACTGACTCTGCAAAAAATGTTCTGGTCTGCTGCCTTAATGCAGTTTCTGCTTTGCTCTTTCTAATTTCGCATATACATACATCTTACATACATACTACAGATGGTATAATACATCACATATATATACCGTCCATAATTACATTTACATTTCATAAAGTCGGCCTCATACAAATTAATAACATAAACTCATTCTTAAGTCGGCCTTACAGAGGTGAACAAAATATTACTGAGTCGGTAGATACTTGGTTCCACAAGCTAGCTCGGTGATCTTCTGATACACGGCGCCCACTATAGTACTCGGCATCGTCATGCTCTCGGTAAGAGTAGAGGCTCGGTCCATACTAGTCCCGAAGTGTAGCTTGGAACTCGGTAGCTGTGGTGACTCGGTAGATATAGTGTCACTCGGTAACCACTGGTGACTCGGTGAGAACTGACTTCTCGGTAATTGTTGTTTGTCTCATATGCTCGGTGACAGTCTTACTGCTCGGTTTGAACTGTTTAATCGGTGCGCTTTACTGAATGCTCGGTATAGGCTGTAGACTGAGTGATGAGCTCGGTAAGCATTCAAAATCGAATAAGTGTTTTCACTAAGTGTTATTTACTAATGACAAATGTATCATTATTCCAACATGTTGTTCAAATGAAAGATATTACCTCTAGTCTGATTACCAGTTGCAATTTCCAAACTAGTTTTGTTTAAGATTTTGCATTTACCATTCTTGAATTGTAACTGAAATCCTTTCTCAACTAATTGACCAACACTCAAAAGATTATGCTTCAAACCTTTAACATAGTAAACATTATCAGTATCAAGTGCTTACCATCAAAAGATATAGTGCCTTTTCCTTTGATCAAACAAGCTTTATCATCTCCAAAACTTACTAGACCTCCATTGTAATCCTGAACGGTTAAGAATTTACTCTTATCACCAGTCATATGATGTGAACATCCCGAATCAATAATCCATTCATCCTTATCTTCAACTTTAGCTGCCAGGGCTTGCTCTACTGGTTGAATAGTAGGCACTGGTTGATCTTCTGTTATAGCAACAAAAGCCCATCCATTGTCTACTGGATCCTCATCAGAATCATCAGTAACTCCTTCATCAGCATAATAACAAGATTTGTCTCTATTCTTCTTAAACTTGTATTTCTGATAGTCGGGGTTAGGCTTATATGATCTTTTAGCTTTTTCTCTTAATCTTGCATGTCTATCAGGGCATCTAGAAGCCATATGACCAATCTTATTACAGTTAAAACATTTAAAGGGTGCTTTACCTTCATACTTACTTCCAATTGGACCTTTAGGCATTTTCCTTGCAAATAGTGCTTCAAGTTCTTCAAGTTCTTCATTTTCTCTCTTGTTTTCTTCAAGTTCTCTAGCATAGAAGGCTTTCCAATCAAATTTATCAGATGATGATGATGCTACAGTTGATGATGATGCCTTGAAAGCTAGATCTATCTTGATAGTAGTAACATGACCAAATTCCTCAAGCTCAAAAGCTGAAAGTTTTTCAACCAAGGTGTCTCTAGATACTGATGCATTAGGCATTGTTCTCAATTCATTTATAGTAGTAACTTTCATTTTATATATCAGTGGCAAAGCTCTTAAAACTTTAGAAAAAATCTCATCTTCACTTAAGGGTCCTCCACAACATTGTATACCCAAAATAATTTCATTTACTCTTTCCATAAAAGCATAAATTATTTCTTCTTCTTCCATTTTCAGATTTTCATACCTGACCTAGAAGCATTCAAGTTTTACAATTTTGACTATGGAATCTCCTTCATTCAATGTTTCCAGTTTGTCCCAAATAGATTTAGCAGTAGATCTATCTAACAATCCCATGACTTGTTGATCTGACAATGCGCTCAAAATTGCTTCTCTTGCTTTGCAATCATTTTCCTCATCTTTAGCCAAGTTAGGTGGAATAGGTTGACCTTGAGTAGGAGCAGTATAGCCATTCTTTGTAACATCCCATATGTCCTTTCCAATTTAATTCAAATGTTTCTCCATCCTGATCTTCCATATGCCATAGTTAGTTCCATCAAGTTTCAGGCTGTCTTTCCTGAAATAGTTAGAAGACATTGTATCTCCTCAAGCTGTTAAACTTCTGCAAAAAGAGGACTAGGCTCTGATACCAATTGTTAGGTCCTAGAGACAACTGAGAGGGTGGGTGAATCAGTTGTCCAATAAATTCAACCAGAATTAACTTATCCAAAACTTAATGCTTAATATCGTTAAACCAAACTTTATGTTGGTAGACAGTCTTAACAGTTAATTGTAGTACCGATAAAGAGTAATGGATAGAATAGAAAGACAATAACATCCACAACACATAACACAAATGTTTGTACGTGGAAACCCTATAAGGGGAAAAACCACAGTGGGAAACCTTACCCACAATCAAATGATACTACTGTAGATAGTATGTGTGTACAATATGGATTCTGCACATGTAGAAAGGCCAACTTCCTAGAGCTCATTGCTCAATCATAAAATGAGAGTCACACTAACTACAATTGGATGGTTAATCCAATGATAATGTACTACATAAAATAGCATCTTCATATGTTGGATTCAGTACCGATTTAGTTCTGATTGCCTTCACAAGATCCTTCCTTCAACCTTCAAATGATGTCTGCATGTATAGCTCTGCTTATTTTCGCATATACCTTATTGCAATCCTTTTCACATTCACACACTAATCTCACAAATGAGATCTTACATTTATATCATAACCTAAGACCAATTTGAATAGATCAACTCACTAAAAGATATTACAATAAAATCAATTACAAGTAAATCAATATCCGATGCATGATGTCGGCTCAATGCATTTACAATAATAATAAATCATCTCCATAACATATCGTGCTGATCTAGAATAGATATGTCTGTTGGTGCTTATCCTGGACCTATTTCCCGGTAACAACAAATATGCAAACCCGAATAAACAATTAACCAAATCGCCAAAACCAAGTGATAAAATAATTTCTTCGACACAACCAAGTAGTCTCCAAGTTATTCCAAGTGCCGGTGAACAATATAATCTGTCGGTGAACCAAATACCGATGACTTTGCATAAGTCTTTGACTTGCCGGTGAACATAACCAAAATCTCCAAGTGGTGATAAGTGTTGACAAGTGATGAAAAATGTTGACATCAATGACAAAACCATATCAACATATCCAAAATGCCATCATCACTGTCCTAGGAGATGCTCTTGATGTTATTAGCAACAGTGATAATTTTGTTGTCTTGAAGCATATTGACTGTCACAAGGTTTTATGTCACTGTTCTTCTATCATTCATAATTGTTGCTCTATGACTGTACGAAATACCTTTAACAGTGATTGCACTTTTATAGAGTTTATGCCTTTTTGTTGATGAACTATCACAATATATTCCTTAGGGTTGTTCTTGGATGGCTTCTCTTATGTATCTAATAGTGATTTCTTGATCTTTTACTAATTTCTATCATTATTAGAGATTTTTTATTAAACATTTGATAATCTTTGATGCAGTTGTATTTGAACCTACTTGTACACCCACTATCATTTGATGATTTGATCCTATCATGTGTCAGTGTGTGTGCTAATGGATGTAGATACCTATTTTCTTTGATGTCTCATATAATGATTGATATTATGTATTTGACTGTTCTAGCATTACTACTTAGTATATTGAGCTCTACCCTTGTGGGAGCCCATTTTAACCCACATACTTGATATTCATGAAATGAAAACATGTTTTTGTACATGAAATAAACAAATTAGATAAAACATTGTATTTGTTGTTATCTTATGGCACCTTCTCTGCATTGATTCCTTGCCTCTAATTCTGACATACTGATAGTTGTAGGCATGTGTTTTGATATCCTTATGTAGATAACCTATATTTATGTTGAGTTTGGATATGAAAGTATGATAATCCTCATTTCTCTAACTCAACTATGAATTATCTTGCAGGTACTTCTTGGAATGGGAGCGGAAGAATGTGGAGTGTATGGGCAGATAAAGTTCAACAACTCTTTCCAGTTGGGCTCATCATTCCAGGCAATGACAGGTTACCTTGCTCTCATCTTCTTTCCTTTCTTCTATTGTATAACTTATTTTCATAATGGTATGAAAATATTTGTTTATGGTTTGAGCTTCAACTATTCCCACAGCTTGTGTGGGGACACCTTACACATTTCTTGTAATGAAAAACTATTTCTATGCAATCTTTTGGTGTTAGTTGTCTGAAATGCATGCATACATGAAATGAATTTAAGATTTTAAACCATAATATGGAAAATTGAAGAACTTGTAAAAAAAAATTGTGTACCTTTCTTCAATTGCAATGTGTAAGGCCTATTTAGGCCACCAAATTTAGGTGTAGCAAAATTTGGTAACAGTTAATAGTTGTGGTGATTAATGAATACATTGTAATCTATAGCCCTATGTGTGAGTAAATAATTATTCACATGGGAATATTGTAAGTCTCTTATTATTGTATTAATAAAATTTTGTGGATTATAATATATTAGTATTTTTATTTGGTGGTAATGATTTATGATTTATTATTTATTATTTGATGTTTATTTGAAAATTGTGATTAGTATTGGTTTAAATTTCCTTTTTATTTTAGTTGTTGATTAGGAGTGATCGAGTGTTCGAATAGGAGGTTTCTAAATGTGTCCTCAATGTGAGAGGAAAGAATGGTTTCAATTTTCAATGCATTGGGTCATTTTTTGTAGAGTAGTTAATGGTTTTCGTTTCTGGGAAGGATTTTCATGAAGGTGATTTTGCTTATGTTTTTGAAAATTAGAGAATGGGAAAAGAGTTGAGGGTTTGCAATTTGATTTTGAAGGTTGAATCTTGATCTTGGAGTTTAAGGGAGATTTACTTGTGCATTTTTATGAGAATGGAACGTGAGTGCTTCTTGGATTTTATTGTTTTTGTGTGTGCATTAAAGAAGGATGGATTTTTTGTGGTCGATTTGCGTGTCAAGAGTTGGTTGTGAGGAATCTTTTTTCATCTCAACATTTTTTGTCCAATTCTCCTTATTCTAGGTTGGTACTCTTTGTGATTTTCTCTCTCATTTATGTATTTTTTCTTTCAAAAAGTAAAATAATTGTGTTTGACATTTGTATGATGTATTTAATTTTTTGGAAATATTTCGGGTTTTTGTTTTGCATTTTGTTGAATGGCTGTTTTGGGTGCTCTCGTTTCACTATTTTAAGGTGCTATTTTCGGTGTTTGATGTCTTGTGAATTTATTTTTTGTTTTGGGTATGGTCCAATTTCATTTCTAAGTGTGAAATTTGCCCATCTCAAATGGGTCTTTGTTATTTTTTGCATTTTTGATCGTCTGGGAGTTGAGATTTGAGCCCTAAGTCAACCAAAGTATGCAATCCTAATTCTATTACAAATGCACTAAAGTAGAGTGCAAATGCACCAAAATATGTTGAAAAAGCATTAAAAGACTAAACATATGTGCCACTTCATGGGGAAAAACCTCTAATTCGCTATTTTTTCTCTCCTGGTCAGTTTTGGGGGTTCGAGTTAGCCCGGGTTGGTCTAGAGGCTTGGTTTTGGGTTTGTAACTCTTTGTTGCATATTTCCAAAGGCTTCATCATTATTTTTTACGGTTTCATTTTTCTCCTTTTATTTGCATATGTTCATTCATTGATTTTGCATTTATGAAGATTCTTTGAGAGCATTTGGTTAAAGGTAAGATTTATGGATTAGAAGTGATGTTATGGTTCAGATTGTGTTATGGAACCAATAGTTTATGATTATACAATGTTTCGTATTATAATGTATGGATTTTTGGATTTGGATTGGTGTTTATAGGCATAATCCAATACTTTGAGAACATTTGGTTAAAGGTAAGATTTGTGGATGAGGAGTGATGTCATGGTTCAGATTGTGTAATGGAACCAATGGTTTATGATTCTATGATGTTTCATGTTATAATTTATGGATTTTTGGAGTTGGATTAGTGTTTATATCATATTTATTTACAAAAGCAAATGCCATTAACATTGATAAAATATAGAAAAATTTATATTCATGAACCTTTCGTTATAAAAAAATATAATCTAAAATAAAAGAAAGCTTAATATAATTTTGAAAGCATGCATAAACATTAGAATAACTATTTCATTCATATATAAAAACTATAAAATTGTCATATCAATACTTAAAACTATATACATATATAAATAAATCTCTACAATTTTTTTTTAACCCAAATCATACATTAAAAAACTCTTTCATTCATTTATATAAACTATAAAAAATGTTGTATCATTACTTTAAACAATATATGTATATAATCTATTGCTTATAGACAAATTTGATGATTCTCTATAAGGACTATTAACCCATGTCATAAATGTGTTGTTTTATATCCTATAAGAGAACATAGAGAACATGGTTATGACAAGAGATACAAAAATTTGATGATTCTTGATAAAGACTATTAACCCAAATCATAACTGTTTTATTTTATATCCTATAAACAAAGCATAGTGATAACAAGACATATAAAAAATTGATTATTCCTTATAAAGACTAGTAAACCAAATCATAACTGTGCTGTTCTATGTCTTATAAAGAGAGAATGGTGATAACAAGTGATAGACAAATTTGACGATTCTCTATTGAGACTATTAAGTCATAAATATGGTGTTGTTTTATATCCTATAAAGAAAGCATGGTGATAACAAGAGATAGACAAATTTGATGATTCTCTATCAAGACTATTACACCCAAATCATAACTATGCTGTTTTATATCTGTAGACACCCAAAAATGGTCAACGCTTGCGAGGTCATACTTTAACATTTGCGCATTGCCTCATTTTAGGTTTTTGCGTCGCATTAACATTTCTCCTATGTCATGCACTTGGTCTTTATCATTTGCAAACATTGAGTCATTCTTCTACATTCTTCAATCATCTCGTCTTCGAATTTGGTCTTGTTGACAACATTATCCAGTCATGATTTTGATCGATTTTACCCTGTCGCATCAAAGTGAGTATTCATTTCTCATCATTTTGGACATCGTCGATCCTAATTAGGGTTTTTTCCTCCTGTCAATCTTGTCAATCTTATCAATTTTAACATCAATCTTATCATTTTGGACATCGTCAATCCTAATTAGGGTTTTGTCCTCTTTTTGATCTTTTCATCTGGCGATCAGTTTATCAATCTTGTCGTCTTACGATCGATTTGTCATCGATCGTTGTCATGTTCGATCTTGTCATCTTGCGATCGATTTGTCATTGATCGCTGTCATGTGCAATCTTGTCATTTTTGCGATCGATTTGTCATCGATCGTGGTCATTTCCAATCTTGTCGTCTTGCAACCTATTTTATCATCGATCCTCGTCCTCTTGTCAATTTTGTCATTTTGCGATTATTTCGCTATCGATCATTGTCTGTCTCAATTATGTCAATTTGGATCAATTTGTCATTGTTCCTCGTCAATTGGCGCATTTATCGATCAAATAATTTTGTTGCATTGATCATTTATCAATTCAAAATCATGACATTAATTATCTTCAATCAAGACCTAATTGTCATTTTCGCATTTCTAATTCGTCTTCTAGGGTTTTATGATTTAGTCATTTAACCTAATTTGCCATTTCTTCCTCTAGGATTACTAAATTATTTATTAATCCTAAGTCTTCTTATTACAATTAAATCTTTATTTAATTGGCTAATTATTCCTCTTTGTGAATTGATTAATAAATGAAAAATTATTAATTAATTCACTAATTCCTAAATCCTAATTTTCATCAATTCCAATTTCCTAATTTGTCATCAATTTCAATTTCCTAATTTTTCAAATTTATAATTCCTTTTCCCTCCTAATTCATCTCCTAATTCTATGGGAGTGGCATTTCAATTTGTCATGAAATTGTCATAATTGATAATCAATCAATTTTGACATAGAATGTGTCATAATTTGTCATCAATTCTCAATCAATCAAATTGTGCATGGAAAGTGCATAATTTGTCATAATTTGTCATATTGATTTGCAATTTCCATTTGAATTGCATCATGCTAATCTTGTCACTTATCCAATTCTTCTATAAATTGGATGATTTTCAATCAAATCAGACCCTTCAAATCCTTCATGAATCCCGAATTTCTGTCAAACTACCGAACTTACGTTTCTAGTACTCTTGAGCTTTTTGCTTTCAATTGTGTGAGCACTTGTAGGTGAGATCCACAAACCCATTGAAGAGGAAAGAACAACAATGGATCCACATGGAAGAAGCATCCGAATTGTTATATGGTTTGCATGATATTTTCTTTTAGATGCTTTGTTTTCATACCTCTATTGAATGTGCTTAGGATTAGGTTCATTTCAATGAGTGTTCTTTTGATTGAGCTAGCATGTCTTGTGTTTTGATTGATTGATCTACTTGTTTTGATGATTCCTAATTTCTACGCTACATTAACTGGTGAACCTGACGTGAATACTAACCTTCTAACCATCTTACTATGTTTTGGAGTGCTTCTAAGTTGATTTGCAGGTCAAAAAACCCAAAAACAGGGCCGTGCAGTGCATTCTGGACACTTCTGCGCTTGTGTGAATCATTCTGCGCCTGTGTTGAGACATCTTGCGCCTGTGTTGAAACATTCTGCGCCTGTGTTAGACATCCTGCGCTTGTGTCCTAACTTCTGCGCCTGTGTAAAGTCCAGATCAGAGGTGAAAAATGCAGTTTTTACTTGAAAATTTTTATATGTTTTAGTAAATTGCAATTTTGAGGGTCTTCGGTGCATTTGTGGATCATTGATGTTTCCGAAATTTGGTTCTAGATTATTTGAATACCTTTCCAACGCATCAAACGGTTTGTAATTCGGAGCTAGGATGAGAAAGTTATGCCTTCTCAAAGTGGACTGAAATTTTATATTTAGTTTTCATAAATCAGATCATCTGTGCTTTGGATTTTGGTACTGATTATTTATGCAGGATCTTGGCATACGCATGACAAAGACTAAAAATCAAACTACTAACATGTGTTATGCAGATTCGATGGTCAAAGACAACAAATCAAACATCTAACTAGGGTTTTGCAGGTTGCCTTGGAGAAACAACCAAATTGTGTGTTTGAGATTTTTAATTAGGCACTTAGTGATTTATAAATAGGTGGAAATGAACATTTGTTTTCTTTCATTGTTAAGTATGACATTGGAGTAGGAGAGTATGCTCTCATCCTTCTTAGGGTGATCAGAAATCCAGATCTTCGATACCATGCTTGTGTTGTTAATTGTTTGTCTCCATTAGAGGGCCTGCCTTCCCGACCACTTTTCTTTAGCAAGCAAGTGATAATCGTGAGAAGGGGATGACCCAAAGTGAGTACGGCTAGAATTCCTTGGCATTCTAACTCACTATAAAAAAATACCTGATGGGCGAAAGCTTTGAAGGAAGTGTTACGTGGGAATTGCAGTTACTTGGGAAGTGATGCCCCTTGAAACTCTTTCTCATATCAACATCTAAGTAGGGCCTCTTGGTCTAAATCGCGCTTGCGTGACTACATTTGTTTGGTATCTTGATGGGCTTAATGTCTCAATCATGCTTGCATGACATCAAGGAGTAATGCTTAACAGAAATCCTTACTACACACTTTGTTTTTAGAGGCCAAAAACCCTTCTAGTTGCTTGAGAAGGACAAATTCGGATACTTGGAAGAGATACTAAGTTTGCCATGGGGAGATTCCATGGGGACTGATGCTTGGCTGCCCTGAGAAGTGAGTGCCATGGAGGGGAGCCCGTGGGGTCAAGCATCTATGTATTCTCCTTGAATCTCATAATGAGTCTACCTCTCAAGTACCTAATGTCCTTGCCTACCATAAGAAATGTGGAAATGAGCATGATTGTCTTGAGTCTAAGTTGTAACATCTTGTATTCTTTGATTGTCAAAAGTTGAATGTTATCCCATTTCAAAAGCAAAACACATTGATCAAACATAAGATTTAAACACAAAAGATATTCATCCAACAAAAGTTCAACAAGATTCAAAGATCATATTCCTAAAACATGGTTATCCAATATTGTTCAAAAACTTGTCTCAACTCTTATGTCACTTACATTTAGGTTCATCCTAGGTTTGCATTTTGTAAGATCATTGCCAAGGTTAGGTTTCACCTAAGTCATACTCCTTTGCATATCAATAAGGGTCATCCATTTGCATGTGTCCTCTTACATTAAAGTCATACCATTGTCATACATTTGCATTTGCATATCCCAAGTCTCTTCATTAAGCCTAAGTCATTGTCATATCATATTAAGATCATTTGCATATTAATTGTCCTTTTGCATATAGTGTCAAACCTAGGTCTTGTCATCCTTGAGTAATCCAAATCTTTGATAAACCCTAAGTCATTGTTAGGAAGTCTAGACCTTATCAAACCTTTTGTCCTTTTGTCATCAATATCATTTCGTCAAACCTAGCTTAGTATCCAAGCATATAGGGGAGACATTGTCATCTTGTCCTTTGTCACTTGGTCCTTTTGTCCTTTGAGGTCTATACATCATTTCAATTTCCTAAGGGTCTCTTTTAGATTTGCATTCAAAAGTTTATCAAAATCTTCAAAAACAACCAAAAACATAGATTGCATTTTCATTTATTTAGTTTGCATTTAGTTGCATATCATATATTATCCTTGAAAAATTCCAAAAATATTGCATTTGCATAGTGACATGTCTATTGAAACAAGGTTCCAAGCACCAATGATGCAACAAAGTTTGACATATCAACCAACAATGCAATCACAATTCTATCCAACCCAACAACAAGGCAATATCAATCAAACTTATCATGATGAAACAAGTCTCCAAATACAAAAACTAGAGGAGAAACTAGCTCAAGAACAAGAGATTTTTGAACAAAGAGTGAAAAACAGTGAGAAGATTAGATCACAAATGTCCAAAATGTTTAAAAAATTTCCAGGTCAAAATCCAAAGATTGAGCCAATTGATGTAAGATCCCTTCTTGAACGATCAGACATACCAGCCCTTCTCTCACAAATAGAGATGATGAAACAATTTCAACATTATGTGCCTCCACAACAAGAACAAGGTGTTTACTATCAATCAGATTTTCAACCAACACAACCAATGGTCCAACATATGCAACCAACACAATCAATGGTCCAATATCAACAATATGTCCAACCAACTATACAATGTCAACAAATAGTTCAACCAAGGGTGGAATATCAACAAGTTCAAGTTCAACCAACATATCAATGTCAACAACCGCAACCAAACATTCAAAAACAAAGGTTGCAACACACACCAACCCAAGTTTCAAACATGTCAAAACAATTGAACCAAGTCCAAAATCAAAACATGACATTAGATCAGAACCAACTTCTTTCAAATCAAAAACAAGTTCAAATTCCAAGTCCAACTATGTCAAAACCTTGAAAGAAAGGTGGCCTTATTGCAATTCTCTTAAGGAAACGACTAAGTGAGTCTTTTGAGGAAGATAAAGATAATACACTTATGTCTAGCAATGCCTCATCCCCCCATAAACAAATTGACTCTCCAATGGCATCTATCCCTACACCTCCAGAAGTTTCGCAAGGACCTTCCATATTGTCTTCATCAAACAATACACCCAAGGATGCAATTACCCAAGAGCTATCCATAATTGATTGCCAAGATAATCCAATTCATGATGCACATCCTTGCCATGTTTCAAAGATACAAGACACAATGCCACCATACACTTTATTGCCATTACCTGTTTTAGAGGACCCCATTCGAAGTCCCTCTTCCTCATGTTCAAGCATTGATTCCTTGCTAGAATCCATCACAAATTTTCAAAGTGCATTTCCTTCATGCCAAAACATTGATTCCTTGTCAGAATCCCCCATGCATATCCAAAGTCCAACCCCATGTCAAGAGGATAATTTAGAGCATGAAGAAATGAGTCCTAAAGCAAATCAAGATCAAGATCCTGAAACCTTATCATCCCATCCAATTGTTGACCAGGACCCCATGTTCCCACACACTCACGATGATTCTCCTATTCTTGTCCATCCTATCCAAAGTCCTATTGACACTCCATTCCTCGAGCAAGATCAAGATATCCCAATTCATCCAATCCCAAATGATCCCCTTCCATTTCATGAACACAATGTCCTTTCAAATCCCATTGATATTCCACTTCCTCATAAAGATCAAGATATCCCTTCCATCCTTTCTGATGATCCTACTGAAAGTCAAGAGCAAAGCACCTTTAAAGAGGAATCCAATGATCTTCCTCCTTGTCAAGATCAAATTATTCCTTTAGATCCTCCACAAGATCCACTTGTTCCTCCATCTCCATGTCCTAATCCTCCGTGTCCACCCCAAGATCCCATTTCTTTTGAGGATCCCATTATTTCTCCCATTCCATCTCTTGAAGAGCCTGTCATTGAGCCATGTCCACTACACACTCCTAGTCCCCCTCATGATCCTAATACCCCTCATGATTCTAACGTGTCAGTGCAAGATGTTCATGAACCCCCTACATGCATAATGGGTTCTTCCACTTTGGTGCAATCCGATCCACTTCAAGATCTCCTTATTTCTCTCATATCACATCCACCTCATAATGGAATCTCGTCTTCTTCCCAAAGAAAAGAGTATCCTATTAGTCAAAATATTGATAAAGGCAAAGGGGTAGATCTCCATAAGCAAGAATCCCTTCATGTTAAAGAAGATCTTAATGGTCATGGCTACAGAGCTCACACTCAAGGCGTTGGTATTCCTTCAAAGTCAAAATCCAAATGTCCACCTTCCCCATCATCGCTTCCATCCATTCTAGGTCCCTATATCCCTCCATCTCCTATGCAACATCAACAAAGGCACACATCTTGGAGAACCTTCCATCCATCCCACATGCCTCCATATCATTCCCATCCACACCGACATTCATTCCCCCTTCCAAGCAATTTGGATGCCAAGTATAAGCATCATAAGTCTAGCAATCCACATGTATTCAAGGATCAACATGTCCAATCTAATCGACATGTCAAAACAAAGAACAAATTGATCTATAAAGAAAAAGAAATATCCAAAAGGCCGCAAAGGCCCACTGAGAAAAATAAAGCAAATTCAAAATATATATGGGTTTCTAAATCCCTTGTGCAAGCAATGCACTCCAAGGAACCACAAAAGCATGAAAAATCAAAAACCATGTGGATCCCTAAGAAGCTCCTTGAAGCACAAAAGCCTAAAGAAATATCCAACTTGGCATCCAAAGTTGCTATTCCTCCATCCAAACATTCCAAGTCTATTTCTCCATCACCTCCTTCATCAATTTTGGGCCCTTATGTCCCAAAATCCCACGCTATTCCTCCATCAAAATCTCAATATCCAACACCCACTTTTCCTCCATCAATCCATCACCCCTCAAGGTGTGTGCCAATGTCGATCTTGCCTTCATTTCCATCCACTCAAGCCCAATTCTTCCAATACCCTATCCATTATCCAATGCATATTTTCCATCCTTCCATCCAATCCTTTGCATAAATCCTTGCCTTAGTGTCATGTCATTTTCCATGTCCTTATCCTACCAACATCTTTGAGCATACTTTTAAAGGTCATGGTCTTTTTTTTTTTCAAGGCTACTATCCAAACAAAAAGACGCTTGAGTCCTTCTTCCATCCCCTATCATGTGTCCATCTTCTATTGAAAAAGTCAAAAAATCAAAAAAAAAAGAAAAAAGTAAAAAAAGAAAAAGAAGAAAAAAGTCAAGAAAAAATAATTCGTCCATTGGTGAAAACCTGGCAAATGGGCGCTTTGGGCAAGTACCATGATGAAAACCTGGCAAACAGGCGTCATGCGTAATTTATGAACTTCTTGCACACCACACTTGGGGGCAAGTTTCCTCCTTCATATCCTTTTGTCCTTCATTGTTCCATTATCCTATCAAACCCCTGTCATTACCCTTCATATCCTATTGTCCCTCATGTCCAATTTCCTCTTTCCACCTTTGATCTTGACAAGGCTGAGAATAATCATGAGCATCACGCATCTTGTTTGCAGCTTTCAGTCTATCATAGCTTTTGGTCATTTATCCATTTGCTTATTATCACCTTTCATCCATATTCCCTAGCTTATTGTGACTTTCTGCCACCATCATGTATCCTATCCCGACCTTCAGTCCATGTCCTTTATCCATTCTTGGTCTTGCTTATCCTATCCATCTCTTATCACTATCCATACATTCTTTTTCATTCCTTGATCTTGATCTGACATAAGGACACAAAATTTAAACATGGTTTCAAAAACCTCTTGACATGTCCCTCATGCCATGTCACTGCTTTACATTGTCATATCCAGTCTCTTGTCCCATCATGCAATAGCTCTTGGAAATTGCATCTGCGTTGTCTCCATAATAAAAGGCCTTTGTCTTCCCTCTATCCACCATCATTTCAGCAAGCCTATTTATTCACCTGTCATATTCCTTGCCTTGCTAGACACTGGGGGCAAAAATTTGAAAAAAGTCATAAAAATTGAAAAAAGTCCTGAAAAAAGTCTTAAAAATTGAATAATTGTCCTGAAAAAAAGTCATAAAAATCCAAAAAAGTCCTAAAAAAAAAAAATCTCATAAAAATTGAAAAAAGTCCTGAAAAAAAAAAAGATCCAAAAAATCAAATAATCTCCTGAAATAATCCAAAAAAAAAAAAAATCAAATAATGTCCTGAAATAATCCAAAAAATTGAAAAATGTCCTGAAAAAAAGTCAAAAAATCAAATAAAGTCCTGAAAAAAAAAGAACGAACACAAAAAAATTGTAAAACTCCAAAAACCAAAAACATGCATTTTTGCAATAAAGTATTCCCTTTATGCATCGACAGCTCACTGAGTATACATCCAACGACTCGCAATCAAACATTGTGCTTTAATGAAATCATGCTTTAACTAGATGAACCTTTTCAATCAACTCAAACATTCAAACTGATCCAAATTGTCTTATCAATCAAATATCCGCATTAAAAATCATTTGTCCTTGTCACATTATCATGGGTCTTATACAGGGTGTGGTATACTCGAAACCAGACTGTGTCCTGTCTTAGACGGGGTACCGCATTTCCTGAAACCAGACAGCATGATCGTCCTATCAGCACGTTCAACTTTTGACAATAAAGATCAAGATGTTTGTTTGATTTGCTTGAATTTGTGAGTCTTATCTTCTTATTGATTTATCTTTGGCTTCGATCATGTTCCTATGTTGCTCGATGATGTCACTGAGTGATTTAGAGTGACCGGGATGGCTCATGGTCTCTTTCTTTGATTGTGATTTTTGTTTGTCTGTGATGTGTCTATCTTTCGCAAAAAGGGTTGCATTTCAGCTATGGCCTTCAATGCCATGATGCTACGCATCCATTTTGCTAAATAAAAATAAAGGTTCTCACCTACAAAGTGCATTACTGAAAGCAAGTTTTCATCATCTCTAACTGTCTTCTATCTCATTTCTTCTTACTAACATTTCTTCTGTCCGGTCAAATAGTCAGTTCGGTCTAGTGCTCTGATATCCAAGCACATATGCTGCATCCTGCATTCATTGGTTAGTACATTTGCATTCCATCACATATTACATCAAGCATTTTATCCATTTCATTTCATAAAAATCCATCCATACATGTTCATAAACAAGTACAAAAGTCATCCATACATAGCAAAATCACTACACCAGTCATAACATATTACATCCCATCATATCGATGCATCTCATATCACATATCATAATAATATCGGAGTACACAAATCGGACTGTCTGTCCTAAGTATGGCCCGCAGGCTGACTACAAAATGTCAAACTACATAATGTCCACTATCTGTCATAAGGAGCACGTGCCTCTGTCACTGGGTGCTCCCTCTGTCCTCCTCATCCCCGCCATGTCCCGCAAACGCGTCAAATTCATGAAATTCAACACATGGGTTTTCGAGATACATACCGCTGCTCCTGCGTCCTCCGGTCGTCTGAATGTGCGTACATGTTCCCCAAGGTGATCCACTGTTGGAATGTTTGCCATCTGTCTGCAAGTGTCCTTGTCCAGAGCAACAAATCCTCCTCTTTAGCTAGTGCAACTGAGCCATTTTCACCCTCTTGGTCTCATTTATAGCTCTTTGTCATTGCATAGATGGACGTGCGTCCTCTCCATCTTATGTTGGTCACGGTCTTGTGCACCTTAAATTGCTTGTCCTCCATGCATCCGGTATCCGATTGTCAATCCGTTCGATCCTATCATTTTTTATCGATCAATTGGCCTCTTTTCCGCATGTTTCCGGCCAATTCCTCGAGGGGGCATGCATATGTCATTATTATTGTCTGGGGCATTTCGTTATTGTTCTTTGAAACAACGCTCAGAATCGCATTGTCTCAAAGAGGGGCAAAATGTAGACACCCAAAAATGGTCAACGCTTGCGAGGTCATACTTTAACATTTGCGCATTGCCTCATTTTAGGTTTTTGCGTCGCATTAACATTTCTCCTATGTCATGCACTTGGTCTTTATCATTTGCAAACATTGAGTCATTCTTCTACATTCTTCAATCATCTCGTCTTCGAATTTGGTCTTGTTGACAACATTATCCAGTCATGATTTTGATCGATTTTACCCTGTCGCATCAATGTGCGTATTCATTTCTCATCATTTTGGACATCGTCGATCCTAATTAGGGTTTTGTCCTCCTGTCAATCTTGTCAATCTTATCAATTTTATCATCAATCTTATCATTTTGGACATCGTCAATCCTAATTAGGGTTTTGTCCTCTTTTCGATCTTTTCATCTGGCGATTAGTTTATCAATTTTGTCGTCTTACAATCGATTTGTCATCGATCGTTGTCATGTTCGATCTTGTCATCTTGCGATCGATTTGTCATCGATCACTGTCATGTGCAATCTTGTCATTTTTGCGATCGATTTGTCATCGATCGTGGTCATTTCCAATCTTGTCGTCTTGCAAACTATTTTATCATCGATCCTCGTCCTCTTGTCAATTTTGTCATTTTGCGATTATTTCGCTATCGATCATTGTCTGTCTCAATTATGTCAATTTGGATCAATTTGTCATTGTTCCTCGTCAATTGGCGCATTTATCGATCAAATAATTTTGTTGCATTGATCATTTATCAATTCAAAATCATGACATTAATTATCTTCAATCAAGACCTAATTGTCATTTTCGCATTTCTAATTCGTCTTCTAGGGTTTTATGATTTAGTCATTTAACCTAATTTGCCATTTCTTCCTCTAGGATTACTAAATTATTTATTAATCCTAAGTCTTCTTATTACAATTAAATCTTTATTTAATTGGCTAATTATTCCTCTTTGTGAATTGATTAATAAATGAAAAATTATTAATTAATTCACTAATTCCTAAATCCTAATTTTCATCAATTCCAATTTCCTAATTTGTCATCAATTTCAATTTCCTAATTTTTCAAATTTATAATTCCTTTTCCCTCCTAATTCATCTCCTAATTCTATGGGAGTGGCATTTCAATTTGTCATGAAATTGTCATAATTGATAATCAATCAATTTTGACATAGAATGTGTCATAATTTGTCATCAATTCTCAATCAATCAAATTGTGCATGGAAAGTGCATAATTTGTCATAATTTGTCATATTGATTTGCAATTTCCATTTGAATTGCATCATGCTAATCTTGTCACTTATCCAATTCTTCTATAAATTGGATGATTTTCAATCAAATCAGACCCTTCAAATCCTTCATGAATCCCGAATTTCTGTCAAACTACCGAACTTACGTTTCTAGTACTCTTGAGCTTTTTGCTTTCAATTGTGTGAGCACTTGTAGGTGAGATCCACAAACCCATTGAAGAGGAAAGAACAACAATGGATCCACATGGAAGAAGCATCCGAATTGTTATATGGTTTGCATGATATTTTCTTTTAGATGCTTTGTTTTCATACCTCTATTGAATGTGCTTAGGATTAGGTTCATTTCAATGAGTGTTCTTTTGATTGAGCTAGCATGTCTTGTGTTTTGATTGATTGATCTACTTGTTTTGATGATTCCTAATTTCTACGCTACAATATCCTATAAAGAAAACATGGTAATGACAAGAGGTATACAAATTTGATGATTCTTTATCAAGACTCTTAACTCAAATCATAACTATATTGTTTTATATCTTTTAAAGAAAGAACGGTGATGATAAGAGATCGACAAATCTCTATAGAGACTACTAACCAAAATCATGATGACAAGAGGTAGATAAGTTTAATGGTTCTCCATCAAAACTATTAGCCCTGTATATGGTGAAAATGGATAGCAATAAACAACAATATTGAAAGACTAAAATGGATTCAACCACCAAACCCTAGCCTAACAATGAACAAAGATCCACCATAACATATGAGGATAACCTAAGACAATGCAAAATAACACAAATCACAAAGATTATACCATCACATGTCCACTAGGGTTTTGATCTCCATTCTTCCTATCTCCATTGATCTTGTTTGATATTCTTGCTCTCAGATTTTTGTATGCACAAGAGCTCAACAAAGAACGGAATGTGGTTGCAAGTAGGATCGTATATGCCAAGTAGTCAATTGATCAATTGATCTCCATTCTTCCTATCTCCATTGATCTTGTTTGATATTCTTGCTCTCAGATTTTTGTATGCACAAGAGCTCAATAAAGAACGGAATGTGGTTGCAAGTAGAATTGTAGTGTAGCCAAGTCCTCCAAAATCAGTCATTAGTCATTAGGGATTAGGGTTTGTCAATGAAGAAAGCATCTCCTTAAATAGAAGACACAATGAGAAATGGAGGGTTAAGATTGAGAGGTGTAAAAAGAGAGGTCGGCTAGGATTAGAGGGTAGGTATAAGAAATACCAAAATAATGAAAGAGGTAGGTAGTGTAGGAAATAAGAGATGAATGACATGTGTCATGTGTAGAAAAAGATAATGAACTAATTAAATAAATAAAGATTTATTTAATTAATAGAAGAAATAGGATAATTAAATAAATAAAAATATTTATTTAATTTAGGAAATGGATAATTTAAATAAATAAATGTATTTATTTAAATGAGAAATAAGGCTAGAAGAGGATAAATGAATTAATTAAATAAATAAAGATTTATTTAATTAATAGAAGAATTAGGCTTAGATAATTAAATAAATAAAATATTTATTTAATTAGACATGACAATTTTGGGTGTCTACATTTTGCCCCTCTTTCAGACAATGCGGCTTGTCGCGTTGTTTCAAAGAAGATAAGATGAACTGATACAGAGTTGCCCCAGAATAAGGAATTATATGCCCCCTCGAGAGATTGGATGAAAATGTCTGAAAAGATTGCAGACAATCTCTCGATAAGAAAGATGGAATAGAATGGGTCGAGTGGATAATATGACAAAGTCACAGGATGAAGAATACTGACTCGGGAAATGAAGGGCAGGGCTAGGGTAGACTATAAGATAGACCACGGGCAAAAGACATCCTCATTGTCATCCACACCCATAGAAGATCATAGTGCAGAGCGAGAAAAGAGCAGCAGCAGTCAGCAGCGATGGCATTCATTCATAGATTCGATCGTGTCCGCCGATTCCAGCGACCAGCCGATGCAGGAGAGCCGGTAAGTACCCAAAAAACTCCTCGTACTTTCACGCATTTCGAGTTTTGTCATAAATGCATGTTTAGGAGCAATAAATGCGCTAGGAATAGGATAGTTTAAAAGTGCAAAAACGCGCAACCGCGTCTGTGTCAACGCCAGGCGCGTCTGTGTCCAACAGGCGCGTCTGTGTCGGATCCAGGCGCGTCTGTGCCTGGAACCGCGTTTGTGTTGAATGCGGACGCGTTTGTGAAATGTAGCAGCGTCTGTGATTTTTAATAGCGTTTATGTCATGTAGGGACGTCTGTGTTCCCTGGTCGCGTTTGTGTCTGTCATAGGCCCGTTTGTGTTCAGAAAGCGCGTCTGTGTTGTAAAAGTGCGTTTGTGTGTTTAAATGCATGGTTTTAGTCTTTTAGGTCAAATCGGCAGTTCTATGATGAACATACGCTGTCGATTGGATAAGCTGCTGAGAGGATACACTCAAGCAGGTCCTCTAGGAAGATTAGGATAGATCAAGGCACTTTGTGATGAACAGGGAGCACCAGGATAGGCAGCACTTTGTGATGAACAGGGAGTGCGAATGTGAGTGACACTTTGTGATGAACAGGGAATGTCACACACGTAGTACTTTGTGATGAATAGGGAGCACTACTAGGATAAATAGCAACACTTTGTGATGAACAGTGAGTGTCACTAGGGTAGATAGCCATATGCATTTAGGTAGCGAGTAGCATTTTGTGATAAACAGTGAATGCCACGATAACTAACAAGATTGATTTGCTTGACTGCAGGAGTATTTGCCGATGTTGGAGTCACGGGAGAGATTCCCGTCGACTCAGAGACTGCGACCAGAGTTATCTATCCAGGACATGATTTCCATTGAGGAGATGGGTCTCACACATATGCTCTATGTGCCCGAGTTTCGGGCAAACATGGGGTTGCTGACTGTGTTGGCCGAGAGATGGCACTCAGAGACATGCACGTTTCACCTGCCGATGGGTGAGATGACAGTGACATTGGAGGATGTATACAGGATACTACATGTTCCCATTGATGGAGAGTTGATCCCCTACGACCGTGACGGTGACAGGGAGGCCTTGAGACGGGTTTTTCAGGATCCTGAGTTGGAGATGCGAGCAGGTCATGTAGCCTGGGACACCATGACTGCCACAGGATTAGCACTGCCGGCAGTTGTTGGGGGAGTCATCAGTGGATACTTGTGTCCAGACAGGGCCACACGAGGATTGGCAGTGGGTTGGGGAGGGGCCTTGGAGACGCTGATGGCAGAGCATACTAGGTATGCATGGGGGCCATGTGTCCTAGCACATTTGTATTATGAGCTGCATCAGTTTGTATACCATGGATCAGTGGGTTTGGGCTGCGGTGTGACTCTCTTGCAAGTGTGGGCCTATAAGCACCTTCCCATCACACGGCCGATTCACTTCAGAGGCAGAGGACAGGGACAGAGTTTTGTGCACCTGTATGCCATGATTACATCCCAGCCTCGGATTGGGAGATTGGAGCACTGGAGGAGAGTCATTGATGACATTGACATGGTGATCTGGAGGCCGTACCTGGGGTGCGAGGAGTGGGAGGACGACGCATTGGAGCTGCCCTACACCTTCCGGAGCAGGTACCTGATTGGGCGGACGCCCTATATATTAGAGAGACAGCTGGTGGACAGGGTATGCAGGTAGTATGGCAGGATTCAGAGGATGCCCCGAGGCTCGGGCATGTATGCCCGTACTGTCAGAGATCAGGTGCAGTTTGGCCCACTGCTATCATATGATCAGGCAGTTATGCAGCTAGCGGAGATGACGCCGATGCCATGGGACATGTGGCCAGAGGTAGATGATGCAGGGATGGACGCAGAGTACTCTGCGTACTGGACAGAGCATCCCTTTCCTAGATTGACAGATCCAGCAGAGCCAGTGGATGGAGAGGGTGGAGGAGAGGATGATGATGGAGGAGGGGATGGAGGTAGGGGCCAGCGGAGGCGGAGGGGAGTGGTGGGAGAGAGACGGGTAGCACCTCGGAGGGAGGGAGGACAGGAGAGAGCAGCTCCAGTGGTGAGAGGACGGGGTGGACTGCCCCTACAGGTGCCAGCAGCACAGGGTCCCAGAGAGGGACAGAGACAGGTGCAGCCAGAGGGACAGAGACAGGTACAGCCACAGGTACCTATACAAGCACAGGGACAGGTGCAGGCAGAGGCACAGGGACAGGCACCTGTAGAGGAGGAGCCACAGGCAGGGACGGAGAGCGGAGACTCTAAGGAGGATGAGGTGCTTAGGCTGCGGGAGATCTGCCAGGGCCAGGCAGATGAGATTGAGGATTTGGTTCGAGAGAGGAACCACCTCAGGATCAGGGTCTGAGATAGAGAGCGGGAGAGAGATCAGGCCATCCAGAGATATACAGAGGCCGAGACAGCTCTGAGGGCAGGGAGGCGGGCAGCAGAGGATGCAGGGGCAGGCTACGCATATGTTTTGCGAGCCGGAGAGGAGATCGCCTACTGGAGGGATCTATACTATGCAGCCGTGCCAGCAGATCAGCGGGCTAGGAGCTTCCATAGATCGTCACGCACAGCGACGGCTACGGGAGGGAGTCGTAGGAGACAGGCATCCAGCGGTGGGGTTATGGGGCCTCCACCACCACCAGAGAGACAGGGGGATCCTGGGGCGGGTCCATCTACAGCTCAGACTCCGTCGAGGCGAGGCGGCTCCGAGGGAGGGAGTTCCTCATAGCTATAGTGGGCTCCCATTGTATCAGTATATGTACCATTATTGTATTGTAGACACCTGCGGGTGATTCTTTTGTAGCCATATGATTCTTTTGACATCATTGTATTATGACACATTTGATTATATATGAGATGATTCATTTTTGCGGCAGCTATATGCACATGTACCTTATGTGATGAAATGTTCTCATGTGATGCATGTTTTATGATATGAATGCTTATATGATGCAATGCAATATATTTTTGTTCTTTTATGTTGTATATGTGATGCATGATGCAAATGTGAATGTATGTAATGCAAATGAATATGATAATGCAAATGATTATTTATGCTAACAAGTGTTGTGTGCAGGATGTGATGCAATTATGATATCTATATGTATGTATGAAATGCTTATATGTGGTGATGTAGGTGCAACTATGTGAAATGCAAATGTTTTTGGTGTGTCATTATACTCAGTCATGTGATAGCGGGCTACGCAGACTCGAGAAGGACAATGGAAGTCAATCAAGAAAGGGGGATGGAAGACAGAAGGTATGAACGTGAAAGAGCTTCTTGTGCGTTATCATCATTGAGCTTTATTATGGCAGAATACGTTATGACAATCGAGGCATTTGTTCGGCCCAGAAAGTCATTGTACCTGTTTGCATGGAGATAAGACAGTCACAAACAAGGAATGCCCCAGTTCATACTAGACTCACAGTGTCCTCATATCCTTGGACAAGTCATAGCATTACTAAAAGACAATCCACAGACAGCAAATGCAAATAAGTGACGATACCCCATCCTCGCCTTTCTAGTCAAAGACATCCTGGAGATAGAATCTTTAGTCAAAGACATCCTGGAAAAGCTAAAAGACATGTCACCAAAAGATAAAATCAAAAGAAAACCAAGACTCGACACCAACATCCACTGTAGTCCTCAAGTTTAGTGTCTCTTGTCACTTGTATAAGTCGAATTTTGATTGTGGTCCCAATGTTCACTTTCACAAAAAAGGATAGATAGCACTGAACCATAATGTTGTCCGAGTCTGTTAAAAGATTCGATTTGTTGAAGCCCATTGTTGCTGCTGTATCTCATCTGAAACTGACTGAATCCATGAAACTGATGCTTTATTGTGGAGAAGACGAAACTTTATTGCGGATCTGCGATGCAAATGTTGCTTTATTGCGGATTGTGCGCGGATAAACTGAAGAAAGCTGAAAGAAACTGTACTCCTCGAAACATGTGATGTTCTCAGTTCCACACCCATTACTATACATAGGAATTGGCCGTAGTCACAGATAGGATCTGATTTATTATGGATGGAAAAGGGAGGGTTATGGATGGCTAACCAATCTTGGGTAGATCAATAACAAGCCATGATGGGAATGGGAAAGTTTATTGTGAGCGAATAAGTTGTGAGTGTGTGCAAAGTGAAAGGATGAAAGTGAATCCTGAAGGAGGGAGGAGCAAAGTCCCTACGCATGGCGCTGGTGACCCAGTTTTCACCATGGTACTTGCCCAGGGCGCCACCGAAGTGGTTTTCACCGTTGGACGAAATTATTTCTCTTTACTTTTTTGGATTTTTCAATTTTTTTGTTGTCACAAGGCGCCTGTTTGCCAGGTTTTCACCAAGTAACGATTTTTTTGTTTTTATAATTTTTTTGTATTTTTGAATTTTTTTTGATTTTTTTTTGTATTTTTGCATTAGGATACTCAAAAAGAGCTTATGTGTAGAACCTGCGAAGGTGCATGCTGTTGATAGGATCCTCCAAGGGTTCACCTTCTATAGTTGAGAGCTGATATGCCCCAGATCCATATACTGCTGTGATGATGTAAGGACCCAGCCAGTTGGGTTCAAATTTGCCCTTCTTTTCTCTATCTTGCTGATTCTTGGGGTTCTCTCTGAGGACTAAGTCACCTACCTCAAATATGCGAGGCTTGACCTTGTGATTGTAACTGTGACTCATTCGTTGTTGGTAAGCCTTGAGATGATTAAAAGCAGTGTGTCGTCGTTCCTCCAGCAGTTCTAGTTCTTGTAAGTGAGAGACCCTGTAGTCTTCATCGTTGATTATGTTTCTCAAGGAGACCCGTAAAGAAGGTAAATCGACCTCAATAGGCAAGATGGCTTCAACACCGTAGACAAGTGAGTAGGGTGTAGCTCCTGTAGGTGTGCGGACACTGGTACGATAGGCCCAAAGTGCGGGATTGAGTTGGACATGCCAGTTACGGCCAGCGTCGTCGACTGTCTTTTTAAGGATTTTGAGAATTGTTTTGTTAGACGCCTCAGCTTGGCCATTACCTTGAGGGTAATATGGTGTGGAGAAACGATGAGAGATATGGAAGCGCTCACAGAGTTCACGAACATCCTGGTTCTTGAAAGGACGCCCGTTATCGGTGATAATGGAAGTAGGGATCCCGTATCGGCAAATGATGTAGTTCAGGATGAAAGTAGCGATTTGTTTCCCAGTAACTTGTGTGAGAGGCACGGCTTCAATCCACTTTGTGAAATACTCTGTGGCTGTGATAATGAATTTATGTCCATTGGAAGAAGGAGGGTGAATCTTGCCTATGAGATCGAGTCCCCACTGACAAAAGGGCCAAGGAGATGCAAGTGGCTGTAGTTCTTGTGCTGGTGCATGTATAAGGTCTCCATGAATTTGACACTTCTTACACTTCTTAACAAACTGATATGCATCTTTTTCCATAGTAGGCCAGTAGTATCCAGTCCTGATGAGTTTCTTGGCCAAGGTAGGACCACTAGTATGCGGACCACATATCCCTTCGTGCACTTCTCGTAACGCAATCTGAGCTTCGTCACTCTCTAAACATCTAAGGAGGGTGCCATCTAGACCTCGTCGGTATAGGATATCAGCTAGGATAATGTATCGGGAGGATTGGCGGATGAAAGTGCGACGTTGGTTGTTCGATAAATCGGGAGGTAAGATGTTGTCGCGAAGGTATGTGAATATGGAACCATATAACTGGGATTCAGGACCAACAACACATATCATTTCCGTAGGAGTGATCTCATATGACGGAATCAGCAGGTTGTCCACCAGGAACTCATAGCAGGTCTCATTTTGCGGTAGGTCAATGAGCGAAGCAATTGTAGCCATGGCATCAGCAGCACGATTCTGTTCTCTTGGTATCTGCTCAAACTCTATCGTTGCAAAGTGCTGTTTCAGATTATCTACCAGTTGTTTGTAAGGCATTAGCTTTTCATCTTTTGTTTGATAATCATCAGTTGCTTGACGGATGACAAGTTGAGAATCCCCAAAAACACGAAGTTCTTGGATCTTCCACTGAACTGCAATCCTTAGCCCCGTTGTTAATGCCTCGTATTCCGCTATATTGTTGGTGCAAGGAAATGATAAGCGGTATGACTTTGGTATAGAATCACCTTGGGGAGTCATAAAGAGTATACCCGCTCCTGCCCCATGCTGTGTGTATGAGCCATCAAAGTATAGTTGCCATGGCTTTGCAGGTGATATTGTTAGAATGGACTCATCTGGAAATTCTGACTGTAGAGGAACATCATCTATCATGGGAGCATCTGCCAATTGATCTGCAATGGCTTGTCCTTTTATGGCTTTTCTGTCCATGTATTCAATGTCGAATTCACTCAAAATCATTACCCACTTGGCCAGTCGCCCAGTAAGTGTAGCTTTGTTGAGAAGATATTTTAGTGGATCAATTCTGGCAATCAACTTGGTCTTGTGAGTAAGCATATAATGTCGTAATTTTTGTGAAGCGAAGACCACAGCGAGACATGCACGCTCAATTGGTGTGTAGTTTAGCTCATATCCCACCAATGTGCGACTGATATAGTAGACTGCTTTTTCCTTGCCGTCAGGTATTTGTTGTGCTAGGAGTGCCCCCAGTGCTGTTGGAGTAGCTGATATGTAAAGTAGCAATGGTTGATCTTGAATTGGTGGCATCAAAACTGGCGGGTTCAAAAGATAGTCTTTAAGTGCCTGAAAAGCCTGTTGACAGTTCTCATCCCATTTGAACTTAATGTTTTTGTGTAGCAGGTGCTGGAAAGGGTTACACTTATCTGCAAGTTGTGCTATGAATCTTCGTATGGACTGGAGTCTCCCTTGTAAAGACCAAAGTTGACTGATATTCTTGGGTGGCGGCATGTCCAAGATAGCCTTGACTTTTGTTGGATCCGCTTCTATTCCTCTTTTAGACACAATGAATCCTAGGAGCTTCCCGGAGGTTACTCCAAAGACACATTTCTTTGGATTTAATCTTACCTTGTATTTTTCCAGCCTATCAAAAGCGACTGAAAGTATATCCCAGTGTGTATTTCTGTCTATTGATTTAACCAAAAGGTCGTCAACATAATCTTCCACCGTTACATGCATGAGATCATGGAAGATAGTAGTCATAGCTCGTTGATACGTGGCACCTGCATTTTTCAGCCCAAAGGGCATGACATTCCAGCAGAAGGTTCCCCATGGACAAGTGAATGATGTTTTATGTTGATCTTCAGGTGCAATCTTGATCTGATTATATCCAGAAAATCCATCCATTAAAGATAACATCTCGTGGCCTGCTGTGAGATCAACAATTAAATCAATGTTTGGTAATGGGAAATCATCCTTCGGACAAGCCTTGTTGATATCCCTGAAGTCTGTACATATTCGGATGCTGCGATCTGGTTTTCTGACAGGTACTAAATTGGAAATCCATTCAGGATAATCAATTGGGCGTATGAATCCGACATCCAGTAATTTCTCCAGCTCTGCCTTGACTAGCAATGCCACCTGTGGATGCATTTTCCTCAATTTCTGTTTTACTGGTTTTGCCCCCGGTTTGACTGTTAAATGATGCATTACTAAGTCGGGGTCTAGTCCAGGCATATCAGCATAAGACCATGCGAAGTTGACTTGTCGTTCCTTAAAGAAGCTTATGAACCTTGCTTTCTCGGCCTCTGTCAATGATTGAGCCAAAAATATGTTGTGTGGAACCTCTGCTGTACCAATGTTTGTCTTTATAGTCTCCTCTACCAACATGGATGATTTTTCCTCGTATGATGCTGGGAGAATGTCAAGCCTTCCATCTTCGGGCGCCTCAGAGAGGTTTTCACCCTTAGATACGTCCTTTCTTTTTACTTTTTTAGAGTCAGAGAGCGCCACAGTGTGGTTTTCGCCATAAGACCCTTGTTTTGTTTTTATTTTCACATTTTTGCGACTAGAAGGCCCGACACCCTCACCAAAGTATGCCATGTTATTTAGCTCTATGGCGTATCCTGCTTTATGGTCTCCAAGAGGAAGATCTTCGCGAATGCCAAGATAATCAACAATAGCTTCGTCATTTTGAAATGTATCAAACTGTGGTGGTCCATCCTGATCCCAGTCAATGAGTTGGGGGTGAACGAGGGGAAGGTCTTTAGTGTTTTTAGAGTCCGCAAGGCTAATAGTGAAGATGTGGTTATATTCAGGTATGTCAAGGTAGTCATCGAGGTCGTCAATGGAACTCTCCTCATCAGTGTCGATCGTGAGTGAGTCCAAATTATCATCACTAGTAGCACCCTCAGGGACAGGTGTCCTCATCCTATGTGATCCTGACCTAGGGCCTTGAAACGAAGCTTGTGCGAGATCCTTATGGGTCGGTTCTTGACCAACTCTGAATTTCTTGTAAAATTCCTCCTCCTCTGTAGGTTCATCTGGCTCTCTAAATGTCTCATTGAGTTCATAGTCGCTGGAGGATTTGTTTGAACCCCATTCCCACTCATTGGAGTCTGTGGAATAATTATCCTCTTGCTGAACTTCAGCCACTTTGACTCGCCATATCTGTTTTGTTCTCTTATTTTGAATCTTGGGATTTAGAAAACCAAGCCCCTTAGAGCGTTCCCTTCTTGTAGTTAGCTCAGGTTGTAGAGGCTCCATGACACCTTCTTTGCGTAGTCCAAGAGGGCTTTTTCCATCATACCCGAATCTCTGCAGAATTTTGAAACCTTTACCATAGTTTTCACAGGGTATTATAATTTGATCATGTGTATCATCTTCAGCGTCCTTATATAGCATTTTATATAAATTTTCTTCCTCTAGTTCGCCCCATTTTTGAAAGACGGTAGGATCCCATTTGAGTAGCATGATGGAGATTTGCTTATTAGGATGTGGCCTCCCATATTCCTTGGGGGAGTTCATGACTTGTCGTAAGAACATTGTTTGATTCAGAGTGTATTCTCCCATGCCTTTGTCTTGAAACTTGGCTCTAAGTTCACCTTGTTTGGATGTCGAGGGCTTTAATGACTCAGGATCAATATATGCTGAAGAAGGAGTAGCCTCACGATTGCTAGGAATGATAGTCTCAGTATGTGATCTCAAGTTATTGCAATATATGAATGGATTTGGATCACCATTGACCGTTACCTCGACTCCATTATGAGGAAATTTTATGCACTGATGGTACGTTGATGGGACTGCTCTCATTTCATGAATCCACGGATGTCCTAGCAATATGTTATATGTGAGGTCTAGATCCAGGACTTGACAAATCACGTCCTTTGTGACTGGCCCTATTCTTAGTGGTAAGATGACCGTGCCCTTGGACGAACGCTCTTCATCATCATAAGCCTTAATGGTGATTTGGTTCATAGAATTCACAGCTTTGTCAGAATATCCCAATTGTCTGATGGTGCTCAATGTACAAATATTAAGACCTGCTCCTCCATCTATCAGGACTCGTTTTATTCGGTGTTTATGTATGAAGGCTTCAATATGTAGAGGTGCATTATGAGGCTGACTTATGGAAGCGTCATCGGCTTCTGTGAATGTGAGGGAGTGTGGAACGGATAGGTATCCCACCATGGCTTGAAACTGGTCCACGTTCAGATCAGTAGAGACAGCAGTATCTCTCAAGGTTTTATCAAGGATAGCTTTATGTGCAGGAGATATACGTAAGAGCTCAAGAATAGAGATGAGTGCGGGTGTTTTCCCTAATTGCTCTACAAGATCGTACTCAGGCTTAGTTGACGGAAGATTGGTATTCTTAGTAGAGGTACCTGGCAATGTGATCTTACCTCGACGGGTTGTAACATGACATTCAGAGGTAGATGTGGATGAAGATCCCACACCTTTTAGGACAATTTTGGGTCGCTGAGGAGGATTCTCAGGATTTTTATTTTTGATAGTAATGGTAGAAATATGATTGTCCATTGAGATGTGATTAATAGTGGAATCATAATTGTAAGATGTTCTGGTGTAATTGGCTTGATCATCTGTGACTTTGCCTTTTCCCTTGTCATGTTTTGGGAATGGTTCCTTAAACACCTCACGCTCTTGGTTAGATGAATGTCCCTCAATCTCAATATCTCCTCTGTCAATGAGATCTTGTACAATGTTTTTCAATCTATGGCAATTACTTGTCTTATGACCCTTGCTCTTATGAAATTCGCAAAATTCATCATCATTCCACCAATTCGGTTTTACCTTTGGTTCATATGGAGGAAAATCTGGGACCGTGATCACTTTGTTTGCTACAAGCTTTTTGAATACTGATTCAAGTGGTTCTCCCAATGGAGTATACTTCCTTCGTGGTTTAGCAGCCGTTTGATTGTTCACTTGATTGTTGGTAGAACTTGATCCAGAAAAGATGAACTTTGGTCTCACTGTGTTGGCATCAACAACACCATCATTAACTGTGTTCTTGTTCTTGTTCCAAAACTTTGGTTTGTCCTTTCCCTTAAAGTCCTCTTTGTTTTCTTTAAATAGTTTGATAACTCCTTGTTCAATCAAGACCTTTTCTGTTGCTAGGCCCTTTTCAATGACATCCTTAAATGTAGACAAACAAGCTTTTCTGAGATCATAGCCAATAGCCTTGTTAACATTTTGTGTGAACATCTCCACCATTTGTTTTTGCGGGATTTCACAAGAGCATCTGCTAGCTAAGTTTCTCCATCTTTGTAAAAATGACGCAAAAGATTCTCCTTCTTTTTGTTTCGTATTGCACAAGGTAGTAACTGAGACATCTGTTTCAATGTTGTAAGAGAAATGTTGGATGAATGCCTCTGCTAAGTCGCCCCATGACTTAATACCAGGAGGTAATTGAGAAAACCATTCCATCGCTTGATCTCCTAAGCTCTGTGGGAACAACCTCATTAAGTATGTTTCTTCTGCTACTACCTCAATGCAAGCTGTGAAGAATTGTCTTATGTGTGCCTTGGGGTCTCCTCTCCCTCTATATTTGTCGAATTTTGGTGTTACAAAGTGCGGAGGAAACGGAGGCATTGGAATGCTCTTATCAAAGGGATAAGGGCATATATCTCTCATAGTATATGTGGGTTTTGATGTGCCCATGTCTTCCACTTTCTTTTGTAGATCTCTAATTTGTTGCTCCAAATTATTTTTGGGAGGAGATGGATTTCTTATAGCATGTCCTATGTTTGAAACACCCATTTGAGGAGGAACTTGTTGCATATATGGATGATATTGATCGTAGACATGTCCATATGGAGGTCTATATTGTTGCGACATGTATGGAGCACTTGGCATAATTTCTTGTTGAGGGACCCCATATCTGTTTTGTGTATATAAACCATATTCAATGGGCCTTTCATTTTCCATTGTGTTGCCCCCAATTTTGGCATGAGGTCTCCTTGTGTCAAAATTTTGAGGAAGTCCTTGAGTATCCATTTGTCTTGGTTGACCCATATCTTGAGCATGTGTTTGAACATAAGGCCTCCATGATGGTCTTTGAGTGTAAGTATCATGCATTTGAGCTTGTATATGTGGGATTGCTGGTTTCTGAAGCAAAACTGATGGTGACTCCGGCATCATATTATTTGGTCCTCCACTATTAAGTTGAGTTTGTTGTGAAGGTCTACTTTCCATAAGTTGAGATAAGTCAAAATCATGTGGTATTTTAGCTCCACTTTGTGCCATCATGTTTAAGAAATATTGACGATCTCTCCTCATTATCTCTTCAACCAATCTATTGAATTGAGGATCCATTATAGATTCTTGTATGTCTGCTGATAGTATTGAAGAATTGTCCACATTATCATTGTGTGTAGCGTTGTGTATAGCGTTTGCGCTTTCCACATTTGGATTGTGTCTATAAACATTCATGTCTGGTAATGTAGTGTGCTCAGGATTGTAGAAGACATCATTGTCATACTCATAAGAACTCATGTTTACGGACCCTTGAGCTTCTTTAGCTTTTCTCCTAGATTTTTGAAGACGGGTTTCAACCATGAACTAGGTGTTTAGCAATATGTGAGAGACTAGACGAAAATGACAAGAGTATGTAAGACCAAGAGTTGTATGGAATGTAAATGAATCTGAAGTTTACTTGCAATGTCCAACGTGTAAGACCAAGTATGTATGTAGTAGAGTAGGTGTGACTTCCAAAGAGAGGATAGTTTCTCTTGATGAGGTAAGCTGACCTTGACTCTAAGTAAGACCAAATGAGACCCAAAGGTAAGAAACCTTGATGAGGGACCACTTAGCAAAGTGTAGCTGTATGTAGTGTGTTGACAAAGTATAATGAGGACAAGCAAGTGACCTTTTGACTCAAGTTTAGACAAGTATGAATGTAAAATGAGGTATGAAGCAATGATGGACTGTGTAAGACCTTAGAACAGCCTGAATGCTAGATGAAATCTGAAGAGACAACCTAGGAAGCTCAAGTATGCCGAAACTGATTTCTTTGTTTGCTTGACTGTTAAACTTTTCAAATCCTGACACAGACGCCTCTGTATACTTCACAGACGCGGTTTTAATACACAGACGCTATTCTGTTTGACGCAGACGTGATTCTGAGATTTTCCTGTTGATGTTTGCTGGGACTGGAACAGTTTTTTGCAATTGTGGACACAGACGCGCCTGTATACTTCACAGACGCGATTTCCAGACACAGACGTGTCTCTGTTCGACACAGATGCTGATAAAAACACAGACGCTATTCTGTACTTCACAGACGCGCTTATCAGACACAGACGCGGTTTTAACAGACACAGACGCGTTTCTGTAACCTTAGTGCAATCTTTCCTATCTGTGAATTTGTTTTGCTGTGACCAAATCTGATTTTTCGACTGTTTTTCGTGACAAGAGGACACAGTGTTGATGACCCAATGTTTGCAGACTGTTTAGACTCCAAAAAGTGTGTTGTTTGATGTAAAAAGTTTTTGCATACACTTGAAGACACAAAAGACACAATGTTTTGCTGTTTTGTCTTGATTGTTTGAATGTTTATCATAAGTCAAGCACAATTCTTATGGCTAGCCAGGACAATAATTGTTGATCCCACATGGGGTTTTACCCCCGAGGCTACGCTATTCAGAGCGGATACTTAGATGCTTGACCTCACTGGCTCCACCCTCGGCACTCACTTCTCGGGTCAGCCAAGCATCAGTCCCCATGAAAACTCCCCATGGCGAACTTTGTATCTCTACTAAGAACCGTATGTGTGTGGGCCGCTACCAGAGGTCCGACCTCCTGCCTCAACAATTAGAAGGATTTGGGCTTCTAAAAAAAAAAGGTGCTAGTAAGGGCATCCGCTCGTGTGGCCATACATGCGGCACTTTCAGCTCTGTAAATACAGAAGGCTCCCAGCCGGTAGGGGTTACGCCCTACAAATGATCAAATAAATTTGATCAAACGGGTTTATGGGGAGACATAGTGTCGGTATGAACTAATCAGCACACGTTATTCATAGTTTTCACCATGAATACATTTGATTATAGTGGCTTGGAAGAAGATGGCTTTTCTTTTGCTACCACTTGGGTCGTTCTCTTCTCACTAGTAGTCCTAATGACCACACGGGAAGACAGGCCCTCTAAAGAGTAAACAAAAAGAGCCTATTGCTCAAGACACAAAAGACAATGGTTCAATTTTAGTGCACCAATTGAAGTGTTTGCTAAGCTATGAAACAAGGCACACAATAAAAATTACAAAACCCTAGCTAAGGCCCTGCAACAAAATTGTTAGTAGTTTGGGTTGTTTCAAGTGATAACCCCTTCCTGCAAGCACACAAGTTAGGTAAATTTTAAGAAAACCCAAAAAGACTTTGTGAAAAAGGGGCCTTCAACAAAAACGTATTTGCCTCCCAAGCAAGCTGAACAAATCAGGTTAGCTAGATCTGCAAAGGTTAGGCAAAAATAAACCAGATCTGGAACCCTAAGTACAAAAATCCGAAAACCCGAATCGAAAAAAACTTGAAAAATTTGCAAAACAGAATGCACAGACGCTGTTATACCAGACACAGACGCGTCTGTCCGACACAGACGCGGTTCTGTTATTCACAGACGCGGTCTCAGAACACAGACGCCTCTTTCTTCTACAGACGCGATCAGATGGTGCACAGACGCGATTCGGGATCACAGACGTGACTTTCGGAAACCTGCAAAAATAGAAATGACAGAAACACAGACGCGATCCAAGATATCACAGACGCCTCTGAAATACAAAAACGCGATCCGAACACTCGCAGACACGGAAAAAACCTAAAATGTCGTCGAAATCGTCCGATCATCAACTTCAAAAATGCAAAATCTGCAACAAAAATGTTAAATGCAAAGGGACAAGAGTCCCACCGGGCGTGCCAAAATGTATATGGTGAAAATGGATAGCAATAAACAACAATATTGAAAGACTAAAATGGATTCAACCACCAAACCCTAGCCTAACAATGAACAAAGATCCACCATAACATATGAAGATAACCTAAGACAATGCAAAATAACACAAATCACAAAGATTATACCATCACATGTCCACTAGGGTTTTGATCTCCATTCTTCCTATCTCCATTGATCTTGTTTGATATTCTTGCTCTCAGATTTTTGTATGCACAAGAGCTCAACAAAGAACGGAATGTGGTTGCAAGTAGGATCGTATATGCCAAGTAGTCAATTGATCAATTGATCTCCATTCTTCCTATCTCCATTGATCTTGTTTGATATTCTTGCTCTCAGATTTTTGTATGCACAAGAGCTCAATAAAGAACGGAATGTGGTTGCAAGTAGAATTGTAGTGTAGCCAAGTCCTCCAAAATCAGTCATTAGTCATTAGGGATTAGGGTTTGTCAATGAAGAAAGCATCTCCTTAAATAGAAGACACAATGAGAAATGGAGGGTTAAGATTGAGAGGTGTAAAAAGAGAGGTCGGCTAGGATTAGAGGGTAGGTATAAGAAATACCAAAATAATGAAAGAGGTAGGTAGTGTAGGAAATAAGAGATGAATGACATGTGTCATGTGTAGAAAAAGATAATGAACTAATTAAATAAATAAAGATTTATTTAATTAATAGAAGAAATAGGATAATTAAATAAATAAAAATATTTATTTAATTTAGGAAATGGATAATTTAAATAAATAAATGTATTTATTTAAATGAGAAATAAGGCTAGAAGAGGATAAATGAATTAATTAAATAAATAAAGATTTATTTAATTAATAGAAGAATTAGGCTTAGATAATTAAATAAATAAAATATTTATTTAATTAGACATGACAATTTTGGGTGTCTACAAGCCCAATTCATAACCCTGCTATGTTTAATCCTACAAAGACAGCATGGCGATGACAAGAGATATACAAATTTGATGATTTTCTATCAAGACTATTGACCCGAATTATAACTGTGCTATTTTATATCTTTTAAAGAAAACATGGCGATGACAAGAGATAGACAAATTTGATGATACTCTAAAGAGACTATAACCCAAATCATGATGACAAAAGATAAACAAATTTGATGATTCTTTATAAAGACTATTAACCCAAATCATAATGACAAGAAAGACAAATTTGATGATTCTGTATAAGACTATTAACCCAAATCAATTTTATATCCTTTAAAGAAAACATGATGCAGCGAAGATATACAAAAAGATAAATATATCTTCTGTTAAGAGAAAACAAATCAATTGAACAAAGAAACATAACTGTACATATGAAAACCTGCACAACATGTGACAAACCAGCTAGAGAAAATGTCGTTACCCCACAAGAAGTTAATGCAATCACTAAACATAATACCAGAGGAAAAAATAATGAACAGCCCGTAAACATAACAATCAGCAATTAATTTTGGTCTCTCTGTTGAATTGAACGAACCAACAAATTCTCAAGCTAAGCACTTTGTTCGTCGTACTGACAGCCCATGCTTGTCTGAATATTATAACTTCCAAATGAGAATCATTCATTAACAATATAAAACAAGTTTTAAAGCTCTCTGTGTTCACCATACTAGATGACAAATAAGATTGCTTTCATGATTATCTGTAAATCTTTTTTCTGTTTCTCAAACTGATACAAAATCAGTCTGTGTCCATAAAAACTATAAGAAGGATATGCTGGCAAGGCACAGATTTTTATGGGTAGTGATGAAACAGACAGGAAATCCATGTGTGAGTTTGATACGGATGATTCTTTATGTCAAAATTAATATGTTCTTGGGCTGAATAAAACTAAAAAACTGTGATTTTGATTGTCGTTAGGACATGGCCAAATTCCTGTGAGTTTGCTTGTCATTTTGATGGTGCCCATGAGCTCCTGCAACTTTTTGGTCACTACCCAAGTAGACAAAATGTCATTATATGGAGTTATATAGACCATTTATGCCTGCTGTCTTTTCAGGACAGCCCAGAAATGGTTCAATTCACTAGTTTTAGCCATGGAGATTCTTGACATACAATGTATTTTACTGATTTGTTTTTGGGTCTGACTGCATTAAAGAATTTGTTACACATTACACTAGTTTTGGCTATGGAGATTGTTTATATTCCATGTATTTTAATGATTTGTTTTAGGGTTTGAAGGCATTAAAGAATTTGTTATACAGTCACAAGATTTGCTAAAGTATTCTGCATCTGCCATGCATTTGATCATTTTTATTGAGATTGAGTCTGTGGTTTTGCTTGTTCTCAAGAAGCTTTCAAGATTTTAGGGTTGTGTTGGGTGAAGAAATGCTGAGATAATTGATATGCTTTGGTTGGCACGGTATTCAAGAAGTCCAAATTCTATCAATTACTGAGCCATGTTGTGAAATGTTTCAGTTGTTTAAGATGAACAATGGTAAAAATAGTAAAGAACATTTGGTTCATGTGAGCTTGAAAGGAAAAGAATTTGTGGGGTGTTGTGAGAATGCTATCACGTGAATAGAATATACGTTGAGCATAAGGAATGAATCGGCCATGGACTGGTAGGTTGTAATATTCGTGGTCACGAATCTAAACACATGCAGACATTCCTTTGGGCTCCATTATTGTTCTTCTTATTTAAAGAGATGATAAACTTTCATTAAAAATTGTTCGTGGTAGTCATAGTTGTATTGGTTTCATTCATAAAGATCTGTGTTCTTTCAAATTGAGGAATAATCTAAAAAATATTATATTTATCGAATATTGATCATTGTATTTATTGTTTTTATATTTCAAAGTATTCATTCTATGAAGTAGTATGTTTTTTATTGTTATTTTATTGATCTATAAAGAAAATTCTCATTCAATGTGTTCAATTGAATTGAATGATAATTAAAATTATGATCATTTATAAAATATTATGGAAAAAGATCTATGTTTTTTATTAAATAAAATGGAATATCAAGCTCCCCTTCTCTTACAAAAGTCTAAAAGAAAATCTAGAACAAAACCAAACATGAAATCAACACAAAATGTTTAATTAAAAATAGACTAATAGATGTATCAAACAAACAAGAAGAAGAGAGTATTGTGAACATAAGCCAAAAAAATCAATTACTAAAAGACAAGATCTTTCCAAGTCATGAATATTTGACATAATCTCCCACTCTTCATAAATAAAATGCAACTTAACATACAATAAATCAAACTCTTCACTAGAATCATTGACATCTGCTTTCCTTTTTTGAAGCTAGCTTTATTATCCTTCTACATAATCTTGAAACTTTTAAGTGAAATTTAGACATTCCTTAGTTCTCCAACTCCTTACATTTCCTTTTCATTGCAATCTTACTTTGTAGAAGGAGATGGTTGTTTATGTAACATATGGTGAAGGGAACTCCTTATTTTTTTTCACTTTTTTCAATAAACAAAGTAAGAATGAAAAAATTTCAAAGTTGACATTATGAATTTTGCATATAACTCAATTAGAATGATATATTAAAAAGTATAAATTAAAATTAACTTGTGTTAATTGAGTTATAGATAAAATTTTATACATAGATGCCATAATCTAAAAAAAAAAGAGCAAGAGTCCCTTCCCTTACAAAAATTGGAAGGCAAATAGGGAAAAAACAAAACAAAAAAAACTAGACATATCCAATAAAAAACCTAAGTTGATAGTTGTATCAAACTAACAACAAAGAGAAAGCACTACAAAAAGAATCTAACACAAAGGTTTACAATAAGATCAACAATTTTCAAATGGGTCATAACTAAAAAGAAATTTGTACTCTCAATGTGTTGAAGCATTCACATATCCAAAATTATGAGGAGATCAGAATATTTCTTATGAGTTTTAATTATGGAAAAAAGTAGAATCCACTCTAATATAAGACATAATATAAAATTATTTTCTTGAAGCCATCTAAAACAAGTTCAGTTCTCTAACATAAACATGTCTATGTACTATGCCTTGTAGAGTAGCTCCATCAAAGTTACGTTCCATCAAGAGGGATTGGAAATAGAAACAGTGGGCCCTAGTATCTAGGAAGGAAAATATTCATGTAATTTGGAAAAATGTACAATGAGTTGATTTTGGAATGTAAATTATAAATAAAAAATATAATCATTATGTATAAATTGGGTTAATTGAATAAAATATAGATAATTAATTTACATAATAAAGTTCGAATTAAAAATTATATATTACAATAGAATATGAAAATTAAATTTATTAAATGTGTGGTACATAATTTTATTTTTTTTAGATGTCTATTTTCAATTATAAGGAATTCATTCATTTTAGTGTCATAATTTTATTTAACTTGTTTTTTAATTCTAAATTTAATTGTGTATTATTAATGTTAACTTTTGCAAGTACAAAAATATTTTTCATTTGTGTAGACATAAAATTTATATGTGGATCTAAACTTGAGAATTTAATCAAGGATGACTCTTTGTTCTATAATTTATTTGTTTTTTTTGTAAAGATTTGCAATATTTGTAAATACCTTTTGAGAATTTTTTGAGCCTTCAAGATCAATTTCTCCTTAGACCTCTGGATAACTCAAGTCAACAATTATGGATGGATCTTGAGAATTATGGTTGGAGGTTGAGAATTATGGTTAAATATGTAGTATGGTCGTAGAATGATGATGTAATAATGATGTAACAATATTATTTTATTTATTGATGCTCTATTAATTCCACTTACTACTTATTTGTTATTCATTTTAATTAAGGTTAACTTGTTTTAATACACCATCCTAACATATAATTTTTTTTTTAAATTACTCTATTCATCTCATAATATTCAACTAAAAAATGTACCCAAGGTTTTAATTAAAAAATGTGAGGTTTATATATGTGAACGTGGAATTAATTCAAATTAGTTTTGTTCTTTCAACTCATCGCTATTTTAATATACAAAATTTGGCATGTACATATGTACAAATCAGCTCATTGCCACTTAAATATACAAAATTATGCCCCTAAACATTTAAAAATTAGCTCATGGGCATTTATATATACAAAAAATGAATATAGAACAATTCGTCGACGATTTATACAAAATTCTCAAAATCATTCTACTCTGAACCATAGAATCAATCAAGTGAGCCTTCAGGATCAGCTCTAACCCGTATTGTGTCAAGTATTGCCTCGTGGTCAGATTCATGAACTTTCCATAAAATCTTGTTATGAGGTCTACCACGATACTTCATCAAATGAATATTTGTTGCAACAACAAGGTTAGAGAAATGAAGAATATGTATGTGTGTTTCAAAGTCCTCGAACAACCAAACATCATAATTCTTGATAGGGTATCTCCGAAGCCATGTTCTTGTCACGACAATAGACCCTATTGGGTACTCAATACCCTCTCCATCAATGATTGTAGTTGTCAATTTTCTTTTAGGCTCAACACAACGACACAAATAGTAATATGTTCCTTCTTCATTGTTCTCTTCTGCAACAACTGCATACACATGACCTACATTTTATAAAGTGTTAATTAATACCAAAAATAAAGTATGATGTACAACAAAATGAACCAAAAAGAATACTTGCAAAAAAATTAACTCAAAAAATCACTTGAATCCACTAGGTCGGATACATGGTCAAAATCCACTGATGTCTCCATCTGGCTCAATTATAGTGCTTTGGGAATTTGATATGAATCAATGGGAACCAACGATGTACAAGACCATTTTTCAACCCACTCTTTTGATTCACATTCTCCCCACAAACAATACATGCATGAAGAGCAAAAACATACCATCTGTCTCGTATAAATTACCAGTGAACTTAAATTTGAACTCATAAATGAGTGCATGTCACTTGATCCTGCAACTGTACAACAATCTAGATAGTTTTCAATGTTAGATTCAGTGATCAACCAAAAATATCTATGAACCAATGACGTACCTGGATTACCTAGACCCATCATAGACTTACACCATCACACAATTGTTTCTGCATCTACCAACTCACCACCACCTTCGTACTTCAATTCTTCCCTGGCTAGGGCTCTTTTCACACATGCTCTTGCACCATTGTGCTCTCCCTTACCATGTCCAGCCTCAGTGAAATTCTAAAAATGTTGTACACCGCTTGTCACATGCATCCTTGTCAACCAATAAAACATCCTTGCATTCTTGTATTGTGCGGTGCAATTATCTGACCATATTAAGTATCGGTTGTATCGTATGTTCCTTTCCCTTAAACTATCATAGAAAAATTTAAAGCATCCTTGTACAAACTCTGATGAATGAGTACAATCATCACTTATGTAGAAGTGACACTCTCTTACAACCTTTCTATCCTCCTCTGTGCTATCATCCGCATGCATGAATGCTATGTGTACAAAAATAGAAACTTGTGTAGAGTGATAATACATGGATTGCACTTCATTTTGAGGTTGTAGTGTATAATTTTCAGCGAAATCAACGATAGAGACAATGGTGCTAAGAGGAAATGTGTCCTTACATAACTTGAATTGCTCATCTAACCATCAAGCTCTATGCATATGCATTATGTACTCATAAAGTAGTTTCTCTTGAAACATTTTCATAAATTGAGCTATACATATATCATTTTGCACTAGCTCACATCTCTTCAAATCTTTTCCATCTTTAACTCCATATGTGACTATCTTGTATTTCCCGAAAGAAACTAGTTTCGTACCAATTTCATGTGTGCTCTCCAAATGTATGCATCTTGGTAAACATTGCAAACCACCACATATAGCACAAGAACCTTCCAAACAAAGCATCTTATAATAAATGCAACCATGATGTCTATTACATAGCACACTTGAAATAAATTATCTTGCCGACTTAGGAGGTGCTTGTATATTACATTCCTGCAAAACATCGTTAGTGTGCAAAGTAGAACAAATATGATGAAAAATATCATAATGCATGGAAAATTCAATATGCATCCTACAACAACACATGGTGCGTACATGATTAATCTTAATATAAAAAGGTTTGGCCATTTCAAAAAATCTTTGAGAAATTTTTATTTGAGGAAACTTTTGAAGGAATCTTTCATAAAATTTAGTTTGAGTCATATCCAAATAGTGTTTCCCATGTGGCTCGCGATTTTTAGACCCAATTCATCTTCTAACAACATCTCTTTGGTTAGGCGATACTCTTGTGTTGTCATGCCAAAAATTTTCAATTAATGTTTTTAGTGCATCTACAACAACCTTGTCTTTGCGTGGTAGTCTACCCGAGAATGCCCAAAGAGAATTATTGTTAGGTTCCTCTATTTGTTCTCACCTCTTTAATGCTTTACTTAATGTTGTTCTACTAACGTTTAATGACTTACTTGTTTTTCTTATCAAATGATCTTTTTTTTATTTTCTTGCTCATTATGGTTGATGTAATGACATGTTGAGTAGCATTAGAATCTTTACTACGTGATTTTGAACCAATAGATTGATATGCATCAAATAGATTTCTAACAATAGTTCTTTCACTGTTACTTTCAGATGATCTTAGGCCTAGAATTTTCATTGTCTCTCTAAAATTCAAATTTTTAATCATTTGAACAATTAATTGACATCTTGTGGTTTGATTTAAGTTTTTAAAATAGTTTTGCCATATTGTTTTAACCATTCTCCTACAAGTCCATTCATTCATTTTATTGGGCATTGACTTCAATATATTCTCATCAATGTCAATTAGATACTTTGGTTTCCTACTAATGATTCTAGGAGGTTTTAACATCAGTGCATTATGTACATTCAATTCATCAAGTAGAGAAGGTGTAATATGTTCATCATTTAATTGATTATTCAATGTAGTATCTTCTTCAATTAAATTAGGTTCAAACGGTAAATTATCAAATGTTTCTTCTTCAATTACATTAGGTGCATTATATTCATTTGGTAAAGTCAAATTGAGATGTTGAGGATGACATACCTTCTTCTCCCATTGTTCTTGAGTCACGCAATTTCTTCATACGCTGCCTTTGTCTTTCCTTTTGAGCCTCTCGTTGTTCCGTCCATTCCTCGCTTGTTCTTTTTCCATGGTTGATATCGGTTGACCTAAATAAAATCATATTACATATATATGTAAATAAAAGTTCAAAAATAAATAAAGAAACCATAAATATGCATCTTAGTCACTATTTTTTGGAATCAAACTATTAAACAATCACAATTCTATCATTTGAAACCATGCAAAAACAATTAAACTAATAAAAACAACAATTCAATCATTTGAAATCATGCAAAAATAAAAAAATTCTCTTACTTTTATGTATACAACAGTGATAGAAGTGCAGACACAGTTCCAGTGGGGGCCTTCAACGACCTCAAAAACTTCTTTTGAGGCCATTGAGGCTCTTGGGCAACTAAAACTATGTCTATAAACTATGTACGCACTACATTAATAACCACATACGCGCTGTTAGACCATAAAATGTTGACAAGCCCAATGGTATTCTTTTT